>NC_057803.1:338375548-338394106 GCF_018294505.1 Triticum aestivum | reverse complement strand
GGCGGCGGGGAGGCGCGTCGATGTGGGGCTCATGGCTCGGCGAGTGAGGAGGCGACACGTGGCGGCGACGCGGCGGTGCGGACGTGTCTGGCCCGATCCGGACGCGTCCGGCGGCGGGAGGAGGAAGAGGATAGGGTTTGATCCAGAATTTTTTGGGGGAGGCACCTATTTATACATAGAAGGAGTTAGGAGATTCCAAATTGATCACGGTTTTCAGCCACGCGGTCATGATCGAACAACCGAGATGATGGAGGGGGTTTAGGTGGGTTTTGGGCCACTTTGGAGAGGTGTTGGGCTGCAACACACACGAGGCCTTTCCGGTTCCTCGGTTAACCGTTAGAGTATCAAACGAAGTCCAAATGGCACGAAACTTGATAGGCGGTCTACCGGTAGTATACCAAGGCCTCTTGTAAATTCTTGGTCCAATCCGATAATGTTTAACACCCACACACGAAAAGAAGCAAAAGGGGACGCCGGAGGACATAGGAGTGCCAGAATGCAAAACGGACAACGGGGAAAATGCTCAGATGCATGAGATGAACACGTATGCAAATGCGATGCACATGATGACATGATAAGAGATGCATGACATGGACAAAAGCAAAATGAAGACAAAACCCAACCACGAGGGAATATCATAACATAGTGCCGAAAATGGCAAGAGTTGGAATACAAATATGGCAAATTACATACGGGGCGTTACAACACTCCACCAGTACGAAAGGATCTCGTCCCGAGATCTAGGACTGGAAAACCTCCGGGTATTCGGAACGGAGGTGATCCTCGCGTTCCCAGGTGGCTTCACGGTCAGAATGATGTGACCACTTCACTTTCAGGAATTTAATTGACTTGTTGCGAGTCTTGCGCTCAGTTTCTTCAAGAATAGCAATGGGATGCTCATGATAAGAAAGGTCTTCTTGGAGATCAATCTCTTCGAAGTTGATGGTGCGGTTAGGACTCTTGAAACACTTGCGGAGCTGAGACACGCGAAACACGTCGTGCACGTTTGCAAAGTTTCATGGAAGCTCAAGTTGATAGGCGAGATCGCCTCTTTAGCCAATGATCTTGAAAGGACCCACGTATCTAGGGGCAAGCTTCCCTTTGATACCGAAGCGACGAGTACCTTTCATTGGAGAGACGCAGAGGTAAACATGGTCTCCGATCTCGAAAGCCAAGTCACGATGCTTGCTATCATAGTAACTCTTCTGTCACGATTGCGCGGCTTTGAGATTTTCATGAATGACTTTGCACATTTCTTCAGCCTCTGTGATCAAGTCATTGCCAAGAAGTTGGCATTCACCAGTCACTGACCAGTTAAGAGGAGTACGGCACTTTCTATCATAGAGAATCTCGAATGGGGCCTTGCCCGAACTCGCTTGGAAGCTGTTGTTGTAGGAGAACTCGGCATATGGAAGACAATCTTCCCACTTCATGCCGAAAGAAATGACACATGCCTTGAGCGTATATTAAAGAATTTTATTGACTCGCTCGACTTGGCCACTAGTTTGAGGATGAAAGGTTGTGCTGAACCAAATGTTGGTGCCCATGGCCTTCTGAAAAGAATCCCAGAACTTAGAGGTAAAGATGCTTCCACGATCTGAAGATATCAACTGCAGAATGCCGTGCAGAGAGACAATCCTGGAGGTATATAGCTCTGCCAACTGAGCTGTTGTGATAGATTCTTTGATAGGAAGAAAAAGAGCCACTTTAGTGAGCTTGTCGATGACGACGAAGATAGCATCATTGCCATGCTTGGACTTTGGAAATCCTGTCACGAAGTCCATCTCAATATGGTCAAACTTCCATTCTGGAATTGCAAGAGGTTGGAGGAGACCAGCTGGTCGTTGGTGTTCTGCTTTCACTCTTCTGCAGACATCACATTCATTCACGAACTGAGCAATCTCACGCTTCATTCGAGTCCACCAATACGACTGCTTGAGCTCATGGTACATCTTTGTACTTCCAGGGTGAATAGAAAGGAGTGAATTGTGAGCCTCGTTCAAAATGACTTTACGAAGGTCACCCTTAGGAACAACAATGTGATTCTCGAAGAATAGAGTATCCTTGTCATCAAGACGATAGCACTTATACTTGGGTTGGCTCTTGGCAATCCCAATCTTCACGTTCTTCACCATAGCATCAAGAAGTTGAGCCTCATGAATATGATCTTCCAAAGTAGGAGAGACTTGGAGGTTGGTAAGGAATCCTTGAGGAACAACTTGGAGATTAAGTTTGCGGAAAGCTTCACAAAGCTCTGGTTGATATGCCTTGATAATCAAACTTTTGCAGTAAGCCTTCCTTCTCAATGCGTCAGCAATTACATTGGCCTTGCCTGGAGTATATTCGATACTTGGATTATACTATTGAATCATCTCGACGCAACGAGTCTGCCTGAGGTTGAGGTTGGGCTGAGTGAAGATGTACTTGAGGCTCTTATGATCAGTGAAGATGTCCACTTTCCTTCCCAACAAGAGATGTCTCCATGTTAAAAGAGCATGGACAACTGCCGCCAACTCGAGGTCATGACTGGGGTAGTTCTTTTCGTTGGGCTTCAACTGGCGAGAGGTATTGTCCACAACTTTCTTCTCTTGCATTAACACATCACCGAGACCTTGCAAGGAAGCATCACAGACACCTCAAACGGTTTGGATTCATCAGGAGGAGTTAGAACTGGAGCTGTGACTAACTTCTCTTTGAGGGTGTTGAAAGCGATGTCACATTCAGGTGACCAGACATACTTCACATGCTTCTGGAGGAGGTTGGAAAGAGGCTTCGCGATCTTTGAGAAATTCTCAACGAACCTTCGACAATAGCTTGCGAGCCCAAGGAAACTGCAGAGTTGCTTCATATTCTGAGGCAGTTCCCAATTCACAATTGCAGACACCTTCTCAGGATTAACAGCTATGCCCTTGGCAGAGATGATATGCCCAAGGTAGAGAACCTCATCGAGCCAAAACTCGCACTTTTAAAACTTCGCATAGAACTGATGTTCTCTGAGTTTGTCCAGCACCAATCTCAAGTGCTTGGCATGATCCTCCTTGTTCTTGGAAAAGACCAAAATGTCATCGAGATAGACCAAGACGAAGTCATTTGTGTAGGGGTTGAAGATGAAGTTCATCATGTGAGAGAAAGTTGGAGGAGCATTGACAAGGCTGAAAGACATGACAGTGTATTCATATGAACCATAGCTTGTTTTGAATGCATTCTTGGGGATGTCTTGTTCATGAATGCGAATCTAGTGATAGCCCATACGGAGGTCAAGCTTGGAGAATACTTGAGCACCTTTGAGTTGTTCGAAAAGCTCATTGATGTTGGCCAGTGGGTACTTGTTCTTTATGGTCTTCTTGTTCAATGGACGGTAGTCGACACAAAGACGGTCCGTTCTATCCTTCTTCTTGACAAAAAGAACACCACAACCCCAAGGAGAAGAACTTGGTCGGATGAGACCCATACGCTCTTGAATATCGAGTTGTTTCTTCAGCTCCTTCAACTCTTCAGGTCCAAGCTTGTAAGGACATTTGCAAACAGGTTCCATGCCAGGCTCAAGATCGATAACGAATTCAACTGGCCGGTGAGGATGCATTCCTGGAAGCTCTTCTGGAAAGACGTCTTGATATTCACAAACGACTGGAATCTGAGAGATGGCATACAACTCGCCCTTCTCATTAAGAGAAAACAGTCGAATGGTATCATCACGAGCGACAAACACAATCACATCCTCAGACGAGTGTGTCAATTGAATCTGCCTGACAGCACAATCAAGCTGAGCCTTGTTCTTAGAAAGCCAGTCCATGCCGAGAATAAGATCAATATCTGAGTTACCAAGGAGCATTGGAGAAGATAGAAACTTATAGTCGCCCAACGTGATAGAAACATCCGGAGCCATCATTTTGGTGTTCATGAACAAACCCGGAGAGGAAACCGCTATGGCTTAGGCAAATTGACAGTATGCAAATCGTGCATGGATGCAAAAGGCTTCGATATGAATGACAAAGATGCACCAGCATCAAAAAGAACTCTTGCAGGACTATCATTAATAGGAAGGTTAGCCATGATCACTTCTGAAGAGTCCTCTACCTGAGCTGCGTTCATCATGTTGATCTTTGCAGACTTGGGATTATGCTTGACCACTGCGGTGCTGGCAGATCTCACAGGAGGAGGAGGGGGCGGAAGACGCCTCTGGTTGAAGCATTTGTTTGCATACTGACCCTTCTGCTGACACTTGTTGCACATGACCTTTAAAAGCGGACAGTGACACGGAGCACTTGATCTTGGAGCATGAGACGAAGTCTTGTTCTGAAAGCCTGGGTTGGGTGGGTTGGAAGATCCATTGCCACCTTTGCTCTTCTGCTGATAAGGATGGTGGAACGTAGTAGGAGGAGGCAACCAATACTTTTGCTGCTTAGCTAACACTTGAGTTGAGGAAGAAGGAGTTGCATCCCTGACTCTCTTCTTAGAAGCATCGCACTTGAGCTAAGCAGTCTCTTGCTTCAGTGCCATGTTGTAGAATTCATCATACTTTCTCGGCTCAAAAAGCACAAGAGCTAGTTGCAGATCTTCTCTGAGGCCACCTCTGAACTGATAAATCATGCTCTTCTCATCAGGGACGTCTTGCTTAGTGAAATGAGCGAGCTTCTGGAACATGATGTTGTATTGGTAAAAATACAAGCTGCCTTGCTTCAGATTGCGGAACTCATCACGCTTGCTCTCAACAACACTCTGAGGAATGTGGTGAGATCTGAAGTCTTGGCAGAATTCATCCCAGGTAATCACACGACCTCCTCTAGAATCTTTGTATTGTTGATACCACTCTACATCTTGGTCTTTGAGTTGGAACGAGGAAAACTTGACAAAGTCCTCAGGCCTGACGTTGCTGCACTCGAAATGTTTGCAGATATCCACGAGCCAATCATCAGAGTCTGTGGCCTCGACACAGTTACTGGAGGTCTTTGGCTGGTTTGCCAGGAACTGGTTGAGTGTAGCAAACTGATTTTGATTGTTGCCATTGCCTTGATTTCCTTGGTTGCCCTCTTGCAAGAGTTGCATAAGCATCTGCATGTTGGCGTTGGTAGCGGCCACCACAGCTTGCCATGCCTCCGGAGGTGGAGGTGGTGGCGGCGGATCCGGATTCAGACGCGTTGGAGGAGGCATTCTAAAGAGGGTGACATCCGTTAGCATCTTGAAAGATATATATTCAAGTTGAATCAAATGCATCGAAATTGCAACATATAGTCTTAACATTTGAACAAGAATGAACAAATGAACTCCAAATTAAATGGTCACACTTCAATAAATTGGGAAGCCACTTATATAGAGGTAGATGAATAAAACAACAAGGTATGGACATGAACAAACACTTGGTGAGGATTACCCAATCACAAACCAAATATCCGCGTAAGAAATACTATATCTACATGAATTCCCACCTATGAAACTCCCGAAATTTTCCGGTTATGCAATCAGGTGTTGGGGATACAGGGGAAGCATGATATCTCACCCAAATCTAGCAAATCCTACATCCAGCTGTATCCATCCTTCAATACACAACCAAGAAACCTTCGGAAATCATTTACCTCAACCTTGGGAAAGCATCCGTTATACGAGTTATGGCAATACTCCCAAACTCCCGCCCTAGTACTGGGTGGCGTCGAGGTTATCTCACCAACAACTGCATAAAAGATATTTTTGATGTCAGTGAAACTCAGGTATTTCAGAACTGCAACGATAAAATTGTGACGACAACCCCTCGGAGCTCAACTCCCCGGGACACTGTCACAACCCCTAAATGTCAGGAGGCACCAAGAACAATGTTCTCGTCACAAAACCATCAGAACGATTCAAAGTTACCAGCATGATCCTAAAAAAATTAGTGAAATTTGAGAAGAGAAGAGTCGAAACTCTACGTCAGGATGCCTCACCAGAGCAACGAAGGGACTGAGGAGTAAAAAGAATCCTACTCTCTGATATATATAATCCTAAAAGACTCAAAACATTTTTCTAGACTGAACAACGCCAACGATTCGATCAAGCAGGGGGCTCCTAAGTCGGGGAAGGCTCTGATTACCAACTTGTAACACCCACGATGTGGCTATATCTCCCACGTGTAGGAGCACGACTTAGAGGCATAACTGCATTGTAGGCAATGTCGCAAGAGGGGTAACCTTTACACATCCCATATACTGAATAAGAAAAGAGGTACATAGTTGGCTAACAATCGCCATGTCAGATAATAAATAAATATAGCATTACAAACATCCAGATACAATCAAGGTCCGACTACGGAACCAAAATAAAGACAACCCCAAATGCATAATGTCCCCGATGGCCCCAACTGGGCACCACTACTAATCATCTGGAAAGGAAACGTAGTATCGTCCTGAGTCCTCATCGAACTCCCACTTGAGTTCAGTCGCATCTCTTGGAATGGTATCATCGGCACCTGCATCTGGTTTTGGAAGTAATCTATGAGTCACGGGGACTCAGCAATCTCACACCCTCGCGATCAACACTATTTAAGCTTATAGGTAGGTAAAAGGTATGAGGTGGATCTACAGCAAACACTAGCATATATGGTGGCTAACATACGCAAAAGAGAGCGAGAAGAGAAGGTGAAGCACGTTCAAGAATCTATGATCAAGAAGTGATCCTAGACTACTTACGCTCAAGCATAACTCGAGACCGTGTTCTCTTCCCGGACTCCGCCGAAAAGAGACCATCACGGCTACACACATTGTTGATCCATTTTAATTAAGTTAAGTTTCAAGTGTTCTACAACCGGACATTAACAAATTCCCATCTGCCCATAACCGCGGGCACGGCTTTCGAAAGTTCAAATCCCTACAGGGGTGTCCCAACTTAGCCCATCACAGGCTGTCACGGTCAACGAAGGATATTCCTTCTCCCAGGACGGCCCGATCAGACTCGGAATCCCGGTTACAAGACATCTCGACAATGGTAAAACTAAACCAGCAAAGCCACCTGAATGTGCCGACAACTCCCGATAGGAGTTGCACATATATCGTTCTCAGGGCACACCGGATGGGCAAGACGTCGGGTTGGCATAGACCCTGGTTGCCCAGGGGGCGCTGGACATCGCCCAGGTTGGACCAACACCTAGAGAAGCACTGGCCCGGGGGGGTTAAAATAAAGATGACCCTTGAGTCCGCGAAACCCAAGGGAAAAAGGCTAGGTGGCAAAAGGTAAAACCAAGGTTGGGCCTTGCTGGAGGAGTTTTATTCAAGGGGAATTGTCAAGGGGTTCCCATTATAACCCAACCGCGTAAGGAACGCAAAATCAAGGAACATAACACCGGTATGACGGAAACCAGGGCGGCAAGAGTGCAACAAAACACCAGGCATAAGGCCGAGCATTCCACCCTTTACCAAGTATATAGATGCATTCAAGTAGACAAGATATAATAGTGATATCCCAACAATAAACATATTCCAACAAGGAACAAACTCCAATCTTCACCTACAACTAACAACGCTATAAGAGGGGCTGAGCAAAGCGGTAACATAGCCAAACAACGGTTTGCTAGGACAAGGTGGGTTAGAGATTTGACATGGCAATATGGGAGGCATGGTAAAGCATGTGGTAGGTATCCTAGCATAGGCATATCAAAAGAGGGAGCATCTAGCAAGCAAAGATAGAAGTCATTTCAAGGGTATGGTCATCTTTCCTGCAAAGTTCTCTGAGTTGACGTAAGATTGATCCTCGTAAGCGATCTCAACGGGTTCCTCGATCACATACTCGTCTCCCGGCTCTACCAAAAGCAAGACACAAGCAAAGGAAACCACGATCAACCTTGGTACAATGCGCAAGCAACATGATGCAAAACATGGCATGATATGCGGGATGTGATGTGCAATGCATATGCATGCTTCGGAAAGGAAAGATTGAACCAGGCCTCAACTTGGAAAACCAAGAGTGCCACTGGAAAGATGAGTTGATTTCGGTCGAAATCTGTCACACCCTAGCTAGTCATGCATTAGAGTGTTGCATCATGTTTATTCTTTCATCAGAAACCTGAAATGGGGATGACAGAACCCCCAGCCCCCTCTGGAACCAACTAGGGTTTACTAAAAACTTTTTCAATGAACCTGAAATGCCCTTCTAAAATGCCCATCATTTTTGTCCTGGTTCAGAACCCCTGACAAAAGTGATGCACATTTTCCTAGGTCATCCTAGGGTCTTTGAATTAAATCATAGATATTTGAATTTGGGCATTTAAAATTATATAAAATATTCAGATGCCCAAATATCTCCAAACTAAAATGTTTCATGTTGGAAATAATCCAACTATGGACCAGGAGTAGTTTGGTGATTTTAGGAGTTGCCTAAGTATTTTTAATAAATCAACAAAGTTGCAGAAGTATTAAAAAAACAGAAAACAGGAAAAAATAGAAAAACTTACCTGGCGCCCAGCACCCGGCCCACCTGCCGGCCCCGCCCAGCGCCGCTCCAGCGAGCTGCTTGCCGGCCAGGCAGGCAGGCAGGTGCCCGACAGCGACCGCAGCGCGCGCCATGCACCTGCTCGCCGCCTCGCCGCTCCCCTCGCCCGGTGACGTCGTGGATCGCTCCCCCTCTCTTCCCCGAACCCCCCAGACACCCCCTCTCCTCTCTAGCTCCTCCCCCTCGCGCCCCCCAGCCATGGCCGACGCTACCGCCGCCGTGCCCACGTCGTAGCCGCGCTCCCCGCCGCCCGTGTGTCCTCTCGTCGTGTCCAAGAGCTCCGCCGCTGTCCACTTCATCGAGCAAGCCGAGCCCCGAGCGCTCGCAACGCCCGAGTCCACCGCAACGACCTCGCCCGAACCGCGGTCGCCGAAGATCCCCTTCAACGCCGACGTCACTCCGGCCCGTCCCCGGCCGCACCAAGTGCTTCGTCGAACTCCCCGTGAGCTTAGCCATCTTCCCCTCCCTTCCTTTCTTGCTCCCGAGCTGTGTAGTGACCTCCCGGAGCTCAACCGCACCCACCGCCGCGGAGCTCGTCGCCGACGTGCTCCCGGTCACCCTCCGACCACTCCACGGTGTCCATCATGCTCACCGCGTCACGTAGCACCTAACTAGCTACTCCCCGCACCTCACCGACCCCCCTAGCGACAAGTTCGACTTCGGCCGAACTCCGGTGGCCGCCAAAGTCGTCGCCGGCGCCAACTCTGGCCACCCCGACCCCAACGGACTCCACCAAGAGCTGCGGCTCGTCCTCAGCTCCACTCCGATGGCCTCCGCGACCCATTTGGTGGCCGGAACGGCCAAAACCACTTCCGCCGCCGCGTCAGGCTCACCGGCGGCTAAACGCCGGTGCAGCCGACCCGAGTTTGACCACGGGTGGGCCCTGGTTGACTCTCCTGAGTCAATGACAGGTGGGGCCCAGCCCTGTTAACTAATTAGGATTAGTTTTAATTAATTTTAGTTTAGCTAATCACCCTGACACGCGGGACCCACTGTCAGGTCTGACCCGGACCGTGTCCTGTTGACCTGCTGATGTCACACTGACGTCAGGCTGACGCAGTAATTGATTTTCTGGATTTAATCTAATATAGGAAATTCCAGAATATAGTTTAAACTTCAAAAATTCATAACTTTTATTCTGTAACTCCAAATCAGACAAATTATATATGAAAAATGATCAGAAAAATCCAATCTATCTATCTGTACTATTTTCATGCATGATTAAACAAGTTAACTTGATGTTTAGTGCAGAACAAGGAAAAACACTTTAAAGGGGCATGTATGAGTTTGAAATTTGAATCTTTGATTCAAATTGGTTCAAACCCCTCTAGTCTTAGTTGCATTAGCCCAACACACTCATATTGCCATGTTTCATGCATGCATCATATTGTTGCACATTGTTTGGTGATAGTTGTGTATCGGTATTCTTTGCGGCAGGTTCTGCCTCCGAGGAGTACCGTGATTACCCTAACGAAGAACCGTATCAGTGCATCGAACCATCAGGCAAGCAACCAAACATTTGATCATATCGATACAATCCCATGTTCTCGCTCCTGCTCTCTTTTACTGCATTAAGACAACGCGTTTCAAACTGCTGTGTGCTACGGTAGTTGAACCCACTTCCTCTGCATGACCTGTCATTGCCACAGTAACTAGATGAAACCCACTAGCATGTGCAGGAGTTGATTGAGCCATATGTATGTGTTGTTCCTACCTTGCTATGCCTGCTATGCTTAGAGTCGTGTCAGGTCTGGTTCATCTGGGTGATGGACTAGAGTGAAATGTTTATGTCGGTGATGAGAGTGGTGTGGTGAACACGATTTGGTAAAGGTATCGATGAAAGTCCATGTAGGAGTACATGGTGGGTTGTTTCATTGAAGCCGACCTTAAGCACTGAGATCTGTATGTGTGATTTAAGATACAGCTACTACCATGCATTGGGCCCTGAAATATGACCCCGCTCGACTTCTTATTCACCCTAGTCCTCTGTCTAGGAGTTGCAAGTAGTTTCTGGTGTTTGTAGCCTACTGGAGGCCGTGGACAGCGCTGACCGTAGGGGTGGGCTATGATGCGGTAGGTACGTGGCCGGGTAAACCGGGCACCCGTTTGGTGTCATGGAACCCTGTTCACATCGTTTGGGGCTGTGAGCGAAACTCCGGCCGGATCTCCTCATGGATGGAACCCGAATAGGCGGTAAACCTGGACTAGAGACTTAGGTGTTTAGGTAGGTCGTGGTCTACACCCACGTCGGCTTTCGCTTGAAGTCTGCCGAGCACATGTCGTGTGCAGACGCTAAGTGGTGGAAACATGTATGAAGAAGTACACCCCTGCAGGGTTAACATGATCTATTCGAATAGCCGCGTCCGCGGTAAAGGACTACTTGGTTGCCTATACAGTTCATAGACAAGTAAATGGAAACTACTAAAAGCCTCAAGATAAGTGTGAGTGCCGAGGATGGCCCTTCCGTAGGAAGACGGAGGTGGATCCTCGGTAGTGTATTGAAGTGGTGAGTAGTGGACTCGTGTACGCAAAACCATTTCAAGTTGGAGTCTCGTAGGATAGCCTAGCCAAGAGTCAAAGCTGGCTTGCTGCAACAACTCCACCAACCCTTCTTCATAATGTGCATGTATGTAGGATCTGATGTAAGTCTTGCTGAGTACCTTTGTACTCATGTTGCTATAATTTACATTTTTACAGAAGACGCTGCAACCCCTTCTGATGGGTTCTTCGTAGACGTTGACATCAATGAGTAGGCTAAGGCCCAGGTGGTGATCCTGAGCTTGTGAAGGACCACGTAGTATAGCTAGGCTTTCCAAGCCTCTTTTATTTTACTAGTTGTCTGTACTCAGACAAGTTACTTCCGCTGCTTGTTTGTATGACTGTATGACTTGAATGCTAGGTCGTGTGACCCGTACCTATGTGTATGTTATGTATGGCTCTCTGAGCCTTAGATAAAGTACTTGTGTCATAGAGTCATGTTGTGATGCCATGTTGTATTTGCACATATTGAGCATATTGTGTGTATGTTATTGAAATGCTTGGTATGTGTGGGATCTGACTATCTAGTTGTTTATCTTTAGTAGCCTCTCTTACCGGGAAATGTCTCCTAGTGTTACCGCTGAGCCATGGTAGCTTGCTACTGCTCTGGAACACTTAGGCTGGCCGGCATGTGTCCTTCTTCGTTCCTGTGTCTGTCCCTTCGGGGAAATGTCACGCATTGAGTACCGGAGTCCTGCTAGCCCAGTGCTACAGCCTGGACCCACTTGCTGATGACCGACACGTTCGTTGCTGGGTCATGGATGCCTGTCCCTGTAAGTCTGTGCCACTTTGGGTTTACGACTAGCCATGTCAGCCCGGGCTCCTTATCATATGGGTGCTAGCAACACTATCATATATGTGTGCCAAAAGGCGCAAACGGTCCCGGGCAAAGGTAAGGCGACACCCGTGGGAATACCGTGCGTGAGGCCGCAAAGTGATATGAGGTGTTACATGCTAGACCTATGTGGCATCGAGTCGGGGTCCTGACAGCGTTGGTATCAGAGCCGGACTGCCTGTAGGTTCTCCAAGCCAAACTGGTCGATGTTAAGTCTAGAAATTCTTTAGTTATATGTAGGGGAATTGTTTGTGGGTTGGAACGTAAGGTTCTTTTACTCCTTATCTTATGACATTCTGATCTGAGTCAGACTATTCTTCCACCGGGGGTTAAGGAATTAGGATCTTTTCTCTCTATCAGGATCACGTGTTACTAATCAGTAGTACCTTATAGGTTTGATGGATACAAGCCTAGTACAGTTCTACTACCACATCATGTTGTTAGGATGGACTCAGAACTTTGATATGATGATGTTGAGTGTGTATGAAATCCTTTGTCAAATGTCTCAAAATCCTTCTTGAGCATGTACAGCTGTTATGCTGCCGAAATTTTGCTAGAAATTCTAATGCCTTTGCATTATGGTTGTGCTTTCAGATGGCCACTCACGACCTTAATCAAGTGGTTCGCCTGACTCGATGCCTAGATGTACCCGGCCATACCGCCATGTTGGTCAGGGTAATGACTGAGGCTGGATACCGTTGGTATCCTGAGTACACGGTCGAAGAGCAATTCCGAGACTTTAATCAAAGCCAGTATCTCTGCACTGTCAGGATATTTCCATCTTATCCTGGATCCACCGAGCCCCTTCACTGCTCCTATGGACTCGGGGTTACTATTGAGATGGCTGTGCAGGACGCCGCCTACTCTATGATGACCATCATGCGAGTCAGGTCTGGCCTATTTCGGGACTCTGATTTCCGGTATATGCCAGGATCACTTCCGGGAGCACAAGGGTATCTCCAGGCTATCTATGCTGACCCCACTCAGGAGGATTCACGGACTCGCACCACTGCTGAGATGCTCGAGGATAAGGACCGTGAAAACCGGGCCTTGAGGCTAGAGCTTTTCAATACCCGTGCTGACCATTGGGCCACGTTGACTCGGTTTGCACCGGCGGTGCAAGCTGGATATTCGGATATGCGTGATCTCTATCCTGTGAGATCTGCTCTGCCAGACGTGATGGGTTGGCGTGATGTAGGAGGCATCACCCCACCTCGCGGTCCCCGCAGGCCACCGTCTGTTGGTCCAAGACCTCATCCTAGCCCCTATGGTCCACAAGCTCCGCGAGATCGTCTGTTCCCGGATGATCATGTCGAGCTTCCAGGCTATGGAGGTGACTTCTACGAGGACTACTATGGATCGGTCTGAGTTAGTGGTAGTATCACTAGTTCGTACTAGCTGTGTCGTCTATCGTCCTGCGTGACTCGTGGGATATGACCTAGTTTGTACCGCCTTCCGGAGGTGTAGAAAAATAATGTATAGGATCTTGGGATGCCTCCGAAGAGATGTAATCCTCTTTTCACCGTAATAGTACCTTGTTTGGTCTTGTACTAAACCTTGTATGGTGTGTATGACGATGGAATAAAGAAGCAGTTTCTGTATCTACCATGTCATACGGATGATCATCTTGCATTCCGAGTTACTCCTTACATTATGTATTCTATGTCAGAATCTTATCATTCTGACTAAATCATTGTCTTGTTTACCTAGGATGGTCAACACGCGCAATAACCCTGCTCCTCAAGAGCAGGCCGAAGGCAGTGAAGTCAGGAATGCAAATCTGCCTCATCCTCCTTCCCTAGCCGAGGTTATGATGGAAGCCGAAAGAAACAAGCGGGAGACCAACCGTTTGTTGGAGCGTATTGAACAGAACACAGCACACCATCAGAGGACTAACGTGGTGTCACTCAGTGATTTCATCAAGTTACATCCACCCACGTTCCACCACTCCGTCGAGCCTCTCGATGCTGATGACTGGCTTCGCAGTATTTCTCACAAACTGCATTCCGCGCTGGTAGCTGAGGCTGACAAGGTCACCTTTGCTGCATATCATCTTGAAGGCCCCGCCAGTTTATGGTGGGAGAATTATGGAGCTATGCGCCCAGCGGGCCATGTCACTACTTGGGCTGAATTCAGCGAGGCTTTCCGTGAACATCACATTCCGGAGGGTCTCATGGACCGTAAACGTGAGGAATTTTGCAGTTTCACCCAAGGCCGACTCTCTGTGGATGCTTACAGCAGGGAGTTTGGTAACCTCGCACGATATGCAACTGAGGAAGTTTCTACTCATGCTAAGAAGCAAGCAAGGTTCCGTAAGGGACTTAGTCTTGAGCTTCGCCGCGACCTCCGTCTGCATGAGTGCACATCTTTTCAGAAGCTTGTCAACAAGGCCATCAGTGCTGAAACTGGTCAGACCGATTATGACGCAACACGCAAGCATGGCCGTGACATGGGTTCCTCATCCGGTGCTGGTCCTGAGAAGCGCCGCGTGTGGGTGCGTAACACCGCCCTGCCACCCAGGTTCACACCGAGGCCATCCTTCCAGGCGCCTCGCCCCGTTCAACAGTGTGCACCAGCCAAGCCCTATGGTGGTCCAACCAACAGTGCTTCTCCACGTACCAGCTCCGTGACTTGCTTCAAGTGTGGGGAATCTGGCCACTATATGCGTGAGTGTCCCCAAACCAACCCCAACCAATCTGCTAAAGCTGTTGGCCGTGGCAAGCCGACAGGTAAAGTGTTCCACGCCAAGCCGGCCACCGCTACACGTGGCCATGTCAACTGTATCTCTGCCGAAGAAGCTCAAGAGGATCCCAACGTCGTTCTCGGTACGCTCCTTGTTAATTGCCACCCGGCATCTGTTCTTTTCGATACAGGAGCATCTCATTCATTTATATCCGAGAACTATGCTCGTTTGCATAACACCGCATTCTGTGACATGCCATCCACTATGGAAATTTCTACTCCCGGTTCTAGATGGCAAACCTCCAGGGTAAGTTATGGAAATGAAATCCAAGTCGACAGACTTGTTTTCCTTGCATCTTTGATAGCTCTCAAATCTTCAGATATTAATATCATCTTGGGTATGGACTGGATGTCAGCTCATCATGCCAAAATTGATTGCTTCTCTAGGACTGTTCAACTCACCCATCCTTCGGGGAAGATAGTCAATGTCTTGAACCGATTAGCCAAGCGACAATTATATTCTCTTAACGCCAGCCCTTTGCCAGACCTTGAGGACGTTCCGGTAGTCCGTGACTTCTCGGATGTCTTCCCAGAGGAATTGCCAGGTGTTCCACCTGACAGGGATGTTGAGTTCGTAATAGACCTCATACCAGGAACCGTTCCGATTGCTAGAAGACCTTATAAGATGGCACCACTAGAACTAGCCGAGCTTAAGAAACAACTCGATGAGTCCTTGAAAAAGGGTTTCATCCGACCTAGTTCATCTCCGTGGGCTTGCCCCATCCTCTTCGTCAAGAAGAAGGATGGTACGGACCGGATGGTTGTAGATTATCGACCTGTCAATTTGGTCACAATCAAGAACAAATATCCGCTCCCCAGGATCAACGACCTGTATGATCAGCTCGCTGGATCCTCAATCTTCTCCAAAATGGATTTGAGGTTGGGCTACCATCAAATCAAAATCAGAAACGGGGACATTCCTAAAACGGCCTTTGTTACTCGTTATGGCCAATACGAGTACACCGTCATGTCCTTCGGTTTAACCAACGCTCCAGCCACCTTTTCTCGGTAAATGAACTCAATCTTCATGGAGTATTTGGATAAATTCGTCGTGGTTTACCTCGATGATATACTCATCTACTACAAGAGCGAGGAAGAACATGCCGAACATCTAAGGCTAGTGTTGAAGAAACTTCGAGAGCATCGCCTTTATGCCAAATTTTCTAAATGTGAATTCTGGTTGTCAGAAGTGACCTATCTGGGTCATGTAATATCTGGTAAAGGTATTGCTGTTAACCCTGAGCGAGTTCAAGCCGTCCTTAATTGGACTCCACCTGAATCGGTCAAGCAAGTTCGGAGTTTTCTGGGCTTAGCGAGCTATTGCCGTCGCTTTGTCGAAAATTTCTCCAAAGTTGCTAAACCTCTAACCGAACTCCTCAAGAAAGATAAAAAGTTCGAATGGACTCCACAATGTGAGCACAGCTTTCAGGAACTGAAAAGACGCCTGACTTCTGCTCCCGTACTGGTACCGCCAGACTTCTCTAAGGACTTTGTTATCTACTGCGACGCCTCGCGACAAGGACTAGGTTGCATTCTCATGCAAGATCGACACGTAATTGCTTACGCTTCACGGCAATTGCACCCACATGAGGAGAATTATCCTACTCATGATCTAGAGCTTGCAGCTGTAGTCTATGCACTTAAAACCTAGCGACATTACCTTCTCGGTAATCGTTGTGAAATATTCACTGATCACCAAAGTCTGAAGTATATCTTCACCCAACCGGATTTGAATCTCAGGCAAAGACGTTGGGTTGAGTTGATCACAGATTTCGACTTAGGAATAACTTACACCCCAGGGAAAGCCAACGTCATGGCTGATGCGCTAAGTCGTAAATCTTATTGTAACAACCTGATGATACAACAAAGTCAACCGCTTCTCCATGAGGAATTTCGGAAGCTTAACCTTCACATTGTTCCTCAAGGATTTCTTTCCACCTTGGTGGCGAAACCTACTCTTACGGATCAAATCATCGCTGCCCAAAAGCGAGATAAGGGAATATCTAAAATCAAGGAGAACATTGCTAGCGGAGGTGCTAGTTGTTTTTCCACAAATGATCATGGTGTTGTGTACTTTGAGAACCGTTTAGTGGTTCCCAAGAACCAGCATCTACGGCAGTTGATCCTTAAGGAGGCTCATGAATCTCCTCTCACCATTCATCCCGGTAGTACCAAGATGTATCAGGACCTACGCCAGAGGTTCTGGTGGACTAGGATGAAGAGAGAAATTGCTCAGTACATTGCTAATTGCAACGTCTGCCGTCGTGTAAAAGCAGAGCATCAACGGCCTGCTGGCACCCTTCAACCCTTAGCTATTCCTGAATGGAAATGGGATAAAATTGGTATGGATTTCATTACCGGTTTTCCCAGGACCAAGAGAGGGAATAATGCTATCTTCGTCGTTGTCGATCGTCTTTCCAAAGTAGCCCATTTCTTACCTGTTCGTGAGAGTATAACCGCTAGCCAGTTGGCATACTTATACATCTCCCGAATAGTGTCTCTCCATGGTGTTCCTTTGGAAATTAACTCGGATCGAGGAAGTCTTTTCACCTCTCGATTTTGGGAAAGTTTCCAAAATGCTATGGGAACCCGTCTCTCTTTTAGCACCGCCTTCCACCCTCAATCAAGTGGTCAAGTGGAATGCGTCAACCAGATCTTAGAAGACATGCTTCGAGCCTCTGTTATCTCATTCGGAATGGAGTGGGAGAAATGCCTTCCATTTGCTGAATTTGCTTATAACAACAGCTATCAATCTAGCTTCGGTAAAGCCCCTTTTGAAGTTCTCTATGGACGACGTTGTCGAACACCCCTTAACTGGTCAGAAACCGGGGAAAGACAATTCTTTGGCCCGGATATGATTCAGGAAGCAGAAGAGCAAGTTCGCATCGTTCGTGAAAAGTTGAAAACAGCCCAATCTCGTCAAAAGAGTCAGTATGACCGAAAACATAAGGCTATGACTTTCGAGGTTGACGAGAAGGCTTACCTTCGGGTTACCCCTCTGAAGGGAACCCATCGTTTCGGTATCAAAGGCAAATTGGCTCCTTGTTACATTGGACCTTTTCGTATTCTCGCTAAACGAGGAGAAGTTGCCTACCAGTTGGAACTACCTCCGCATCTCTCCAGAGTCCATGATGTCTTCCACGTTTCTCAACTCAGGCGTTGCTTCTCGGATCCTATCCGTGGAGTGGACCACGAAACGCTTGATCTCCAAGATAATCTCACGTATCGAGAGTACCCCATTCGTATCCTCGATCAGGCCGAGAGTACCACTCGACGTCATAATATCAAGTTTCTCAAAGTTCAATGGTCGCACCATTCTGAGGATGAAGCAACTTGGGAAAGGGAGGATCGTCTTCGACTCGAGTATCCCGCCCTTTTCCCGGAGGAACCCAAATCTCGGGACGAGATTCTTTTGAGTGGGGTTGAGTTGTCACACCCTAGCTAGTCATGCATTAGAGTGTTGCATCATGTTTATTCTTTCATCAGAAACCTGAAATGGGGATGACAGAACCCCCAGCCCCCTCTGAAACCAACTAGGGTTTACTAAAAACTTTTTCAATGAACCTGAAATGCCCTTCTAAAATGCCCATCATTTTTGTCCTGGTTCAGAACCCCTGACAAAAGTGATGCACATTTTCCTAGGTCATCCTAGGGTCTTTGAATTAAATCATAGATATTTGAATTTGGGCATTTAAAATTATATAAAATATTCAGATGCCCAAATATCTCCAAACTAAAATGTTTCATGTTGGAAATAATCCAACTATGGACCAGGAGTAGTTTGGTGATTTTAGGAGTTGCCTAAGTATTTTTAATAAATCAACAAAGTTGCAGAAGTATTAAAAAAACAGAAAACAAGAAAAAATAGAAAAACTTACCTGGCGCCCAGCACCCGGCCCACCTGCCGGCCCAGCCCAGCGCCGCTCCAGCGAGCTGCTTGCCGGCCAGGCAGGCAGGCAGGTGCCCGACGGCGACCGCAGCGCGCGCCA
>NC_057803.1:338354120-338375287 GCF_018294505.1 Triticum aestivum | reverse complement strand
CGCCCCCCAGCCATGGCCGACGCTACCGCCGCCCTGCCCACGTCGTAGCCGCACTCCCCGCCGCCCGTGCGTCCTCTCGTCGTGTCCAGGAGCTCCGCCGCTGTCCACTTCATCGAGCAAGCCGAGCCCCGAGCGCTCGCAACGCCCGAGTCCACCGCAACGACCTCGCCCGAACCGCCGTCGCCGGAGATCCCCTTCAACACGGACGTCGCTCCGGCCCGTCCCCGGCCGCACCAAGTGCTTCGTCGAACTCCCCGTGAGCTTAGCCATCTTCCCCTCCCTTCCTTTCTTGCTCCCGAGCTGTGTAGTGACCTCCCGGAGCTCAACCGTACCCACCGCCGCGGAGCTCGTCGCCGACGTGCTCCCGGTCACCCTCCGACCACTCCACGGTGTCCATCATGCTCACCGCGTCACGTAGCACCTAACTAGCTACTCCCCGCACCTCACCGACCCCCCTAGCGACAAGTTCGACTTCGGCCGAACTCCGGTGGCCACCAAAGTCGTCACCGGCGCCAACTCCGGCCACCCCGAGCCCAACGGACTCCACCAAGAGCTGCGGCTCGTCCTCAGCTCCACTCCGATGGCCTCCGCGACCCATTTGGTGGCCGGAACGGCCAAAACCACTTCCGCCGCCGCGTCAGGCTCGCCGGCGGCTAAACGCCGGTGCAGCCGACCCGGGTTTGACCACAGGTGGGCCCTGGTTGACTCTCCTGAGTCAATGACAGGTGGGGCCCAGCCCTGTTAACTAATTAGGATTAGTTTTAATTAATTTTAGTTTAGCTAATCACCCTGACACGCGGGACCCACTGTCAGGTCTGACCCGGACCGTGTCCCGTTGACCTGCTGATGTCACACTGACGTCAGGCTGACGCAGTAATTGATTTTCTGGATTTAATCTAATATAGGAAATTCCAGAATATAGTTTAAACTTCAAAAATTCATAACTTTTATTCTGTAACTCCAAATCAGACAAATTATATATGAAAAATGATCAGAAAAATCCAATCTATCTATCTGTACTATTTTCATGCATGATTAAACAAGTTAACTTGATGTTTAGTGCAGAACAAGGAAAAACACTTTAAAGGGGCATGTATGAGTTTGAAATTTGAATCTTTGATTCAAATTGGTTCAAACCCCTCTAGTCTTAGTTGCATTAGCCCAACACACTCATATTGCCATGTTTCATGCATGCATCATATTGTTGCACATTGTTTGGTGCTAGTTGTGTATCGGTATTCTTTGCGGCAGGTTCTGCCTCCGAGGAGTACCGTGATTACCCTAACGAAGAACCGTATCAGTGCATCGAACCATCAGGCAAGCAACCAACCATTTGATCATATCGATACAATCCCATGTTCTCGCTCCTGCTCTCTCTTACTGCATTAAGACAACGCGTTTCAAACTGCTGTGTGCTACGGTAGTTGAACCCACTTCCTCTGCATGACTTGTCATTGCCACAGTAACTAGATGAAACCCACTAGCATGTGCAGGAGTTGATTGAGCCATATGTATGTGTTGTTCCTACCTTGCTATGCCTGCTATGCTTAGAGTCGTGTCAGGTCTGGTTCATTTGGGTGATGGACTGGAGTGAAATGTTTATGTCGGTGATGAGAGTGGTGTGGTGAACACGATTTGGTAAAGGTATCGATGAAAGGCCATGTAGGAGTACATGGTGGGTTGTTTCATTGAAGCCGACCTTAAGCACTGAGATCTGTATGTGTGATTTAAGATACAGCTACTACCATGCATTGGGCCCTGAAATATGACCCCGCTCGACTTCTTATTCACCCTAGTCCTCTGTCCAGGAGTTGCCTACTGGAGGCCGTGGACAGCGCTGACCGTAGCCTACTTGAGGCCGTGGACAGCGCTGACCGTAGGGGTGGGCTGTGATGCGGTAGGTACGTGGCCGGGTAAACCGGGCACCCATTTGGTGTCACGGAACCCTGTTCACATCGTTTGGGGCTGTGAGCGAAACTCCGGCCGGATCTCCTCATGGATGGAACCCGAATAGGCAATAAACCTGGACTAGAGACTTAGGTGTTTAGGTAGGTCGTGGTCTACACCCACGTCGGCTTTCGCTTGAAGTCTGCCGAGCACATGTCGTGTGCAGACGCTAAGTGGTGGAAACATGTATGAAGAAGTACACCCCTGCAGGGTTAACATGATCTGTTCGAATAGCCGCGTCCGCGGTAAAGGACTACTTGGTTGCCTATACAGTTCATAGACAAGTAAATGGAAACTACTAAAAGCCTCAAGATAAGTGTGAGTGCCGAGGATGGCCCTTCCGTAGGAAGACGGAGGTGGATCCTCGGTAGTGTATTGAAGTGGTGAGTAGTGGACTCGTGTACGCAAAACCATTTCAAGTTGGAGTCTCGTAGGATAGCCTAGCCAAGAGTCAAAGCTGGCTTGCTGCAACAACTCCACCAACCCTTCTTGATAATGTGCATGTATGTAGGATCTGATGTAAGTCTTGCTGAGTACCTTTGTACTCATGTTGCTATAATTTACATTTTTACAGAAGACGCTGCAACCCCTTCTAATGGGTTCTTCATAGACGTTGACATCAATGAGTAGGCTAAGGCCCAGGTGGTGATCCTGAGCTTGTGAAGGACCACGTAGTATAGCTAGGCTTTCCAAGCCTCTTTTATTTTACTAGTTGTCTGTACTCAGACAAGTTACTTCCGCTGCTGGTTTGTATGACTGTATGACTTGAATGCTGGGTCGTGTGACCCGTACCTATGTGTATGTTATGTATGGCTCTCTGAGCCTTAGATAAAGTACTTGTGTCGTAGAGTCATGTTGTGATGCCATGTTGTATTTGCACATATCGAGCATATTGTGTGTATGTTATTGAAATGCTTGGTATGTGTGGGATCTGACTATCTAGTTGTTTATCTTTAGTAGCCTCTCTTACCGGGAAATGTCTCCTAGTGTTACCGCTGAGCCATGGTAGCTTGCTACTGCTCTGGAACACTTAGGCTGGCCGGCATGTGTCCTTCTTCGTTCCTGTGTCTGTCCCTTCGGGGAAATGTCACGCATTGAGTACCGGAGTCCTGCTAGCCCAGTGCTACAGCCCGAACCCACTTGCTGATGACCGACACGTTCGTTGCTGGGTCATGGATGCCTGTCCCTGAAAGTCTGTGCCACTTTGGGTTTACGACTAGCCATGTCAGCCCGGGCTCCTTATCATATGGGTGCTAGCGACACTATCATATATGTGTGCCAAAAGGCGCAAACGGTCCCGGGCAAAGGTAAGGCGACACCCATGGGAATACCGTGCGTGAGGCCGCAAAGTGATATGAGGTGTTACATGCTAGACCTATGTGGCATCGAGTCGGGGTCCTGACAAAATCGATATAAAGATCACCGGAATCGGATGCACGGTTTGCAAATGGCAAGCAAAACAATAATGGCACTAAGCTGCGATTAACAACACGATGCCATCTAAATGCATCAAGAAAAATAAGCTACTGCACTCTAACATAGCAAAAAAGCACATGGCAGTGATCCACTCAAGATGCTTGACAAAAGATGAACACTGAGCTATGGCTAAATCACTCAATAGCAGGTTCAAACAAGCATGACAAAAGTGCAAAAGATATCAGGTTCACAGACTTGGTGAAAAATAACATGTCAAGATTTAGCATCAGGAAGCAATGTTTAGAGCAAGATTACAACATGCTACAGGAAGATATCATGGCAAAGCAAGGCATGGAATGATACTACTCAAAGCATATAAGAGAAGTCCCTTACTGACCATAAGCCAAACAGGATCAGAAAATACAATGGCACCCATGTAAACATGGCAAGTTTCATTAACAGATTCAGACTTAGCAGAAAACTGGACATGGCAAAAACAGAGTTACATAGGCATGTTTGCGAGCTCGATGCACTCACCACAAGGCATTGCATGACAAACTAAGCATACACCCAGCAAGAAGACATGATCAATAAGCAAACCATGGCAAGAAAAAACACATAGAATGCATGGATCAACTACAACAACCTCGGCAAAATGGATTAACATGTAAACAATCTGCCAGGAACATTTTATAGCAAAAGTAGAGCAACATTGAGTCATGCTAGGGTGCTCCATAATTGCAAACAAAGACACAGATGGATAGAACATAACAATATCTCAAAATCATCCTTATTGAACATGCTCAAAAGGGGCGTGGATCACTCTGTAGCAACAAGAATACATGGCATAAAAATATCATCAGGGGAATGACTTAGAAGAATTCTAAGTCCCTGAAATCAGCAACATCACGAGAGCTACTTTGCATGCTTTTGCTAGTCACCACAATGATCACAAAGATACATGGAATGCACCCTTGTAAAGATGGCATGGCATAGCCCAAAACACATGGAGGGCTCAAGTTCATAGGAGGCACACATTAGACATGGAAAAAATGACAAATGTACATAATATTTTAAGAAACATACACTAACATTACATAGCACTCTTGCAATAACATTTAGGGCATCAAGATGAACTGAAATGAACATGGTGCAATGGAATGAAATGAAGTGCACATCCAGATGAACAATTTGATATGCTACATGTCCAAAACGGAGCTATGGATGATGAGATATCACATGATGAAGCTGCCTAAATATACTGAAAACTGGGGGACTTAGTGAAATTTTTACCCTCCGGATCTAGGGTTCTTTGTGGGCGCGCGAACCGAGGTCAAACTCCGGCGAGGGAAGGGCTTGCTCCGGCGAGGGGAAGGCGTGCTCCAGTGAGGGGAAGGCTTGCTCCGGTGAGGGGAAGGCCGGAGGGGGCGGATCCGGCCATCCCCCGATCACATGCGGCGACGGGCGGCGGCTCCAGCGGCGGCGAGGGCGGCGGCCGCGGCGGACGGCGAGTGGCGACCCGGCGAGTTGGTGGCGGCCGGCAATGGCGGCGGTGGCTAGCAGCGAAGGAGGTGAACGGCGGCGAGGCGGGAGGCGGTGCGCCCTCGCGGGCGCAGCCGGGTGCGGGTGGCGGCGACTGGACCCGTGGGGGCCCGCTACGGGCCTCGGCGGGCCGAGCGGCGGGGAGGCGCGGTGATGTGGGGCTCGCGGCTCGGCGAGTGAGGAGGCGACACATGGGGGCGGTGCGGCGGTGCGGAAGTGTCCGGCCCTATCCGGACGCGTCCGGCGGTGGGAGGAGGAAGAGGCTAGGGTTTGATCCAGAATTTTTGGGGGGAGGCACCTATTTATACATAGAAGGAGCTAGGAGACTCCAAATTGAGCATGGGTTTTGGCCACGCGATCGTGATCGACCGACCGAGATGATGGAGGGGGTTTAGGTGAGTTTGGGGCCACTTTGGAGAGGTGTTGGGCTGCAACACACACGAGGCCTTTCCAGTTCCTAGGTTAACCGTTGGAGTATGAAACGAAGTCCAAATGGCACGAAACTTGAGAGGCGGTCTACCGGTGGTATACCAAGGCCGCTTGGCAAGTCTCGGTCCAATCCGATAACGTTTAACACCCGGACATGAAAAGGGGACGCCGGAGGACATAGGAGTGCCGGAATGCAAAACGGACAATGGGCAAAATGCTCAGATGCATGAGACAAACACGTATGAAAATGAGATGCACATGATGTCATGATAAGAGATGCATGACATGGACAAAAGCAAAACGAAGACAAAACCCAATCACGAGGGAATATCATAACTTAGTGCCGAAAATGGCAAGCGTTGGAATACAAATATGGCAAATTACATACGGGGCGTTACAGCACCCTCCCGTGGATAACAATACAGTATTGACAGTCTTCGAGACCTTCGCCTCAAATAATAGGCATAAGTGAGCACTCTGCAGCCTTGCCAAAGTCTGCCATGTGGCAGCAGTAAATCCATGGAGCGACACGACATTCACCTTCAATGCCAGTGACGAACCTAAATTCCGAACAGCCCGAGCACCAGCCGCCTTGGTCCTCAGTCCAATTGTGGACGGCTTTCGGCTCACTAAAGTGCTCATGGACGGCGGCAGCGGATTAAACCTCATTTATGAGGAGACTCTTCAAAAAATGGAAATAGACAGAACCATATTGAGCAAAGCAGCATGACCTTCCAAGGAATCATCCCTAGTCGGGAGGCACGTTGCGCTGGGAAAATCACACTAGATGTGGTATTCGGCACTCCAGAGAATTACAGGTCCGAAGAAATTACATTCCATGTGACCCCGTTTAGTAGCGGATACCACGCCCTTCTAGTGCGGGAGGCATTCATGATCTTCCAAGCCATACCCCATTACAGGTACATGAAGCTCAAAATGCCCGAGCCCAATGGAATCATGACTCTAGCTAGTGATCCGGACATAGCACTCCGCGCCGAGAACAAAACAGCCGCACTGGCCCTCGTGGCATTATCCGAAGCCCTTATGGCGGAGGAATTAACCGCGCTGTGTTCCAAAGTGGGCAGGGACGATGTGATACTAGACAAAAGATACAAGTCCACTTCTTTTAAACCAGCGGATGAAATAGTCGAATTCTAAGTCCATCCAACGGCCCCACAAAAACAGCATCCATCGGGGCACAGTTAAACCCTGCTGTAGACGCCGCACTATGGGAGTTCCTGCGCGAGAATTGGGACATATTTGCCTGGCACCCTTCAAACATGCCAAGAATCCCACGCAGGCTGGCCGAGCATAGCCTCAACATTCTAAAGGGATTCAAGCCGGTCAAGCAAACTCTTCGGTGTTTCTCTGAACCTAAGCGACAAGCCATGGGAGAGGAGCTAGCCAAGTTACTGGAGGCCAGATTCATTAGAGAAATAAAGCATCCGGACTGGCTAGCAAACCTGGTGATGGTACCAAAGAAGGAAAAATCCTGGTGCCTATGCGTCAACTTCAAGGACCTTAATAAGGCTTGCCCAAAGGATCCCTTCCCCCTCCCTCGCATCGATCAAATTATCAACACTACCGTAGGACACGACTCATTGTGCTTCCTCGACGCATACTCCGGTTACCACCAAATTAAGATGGAGGAGTCCGATCAAGCCGCTACGGCATTTATCACTCCATATGGCCCCTTCTATTTTAACACAATGCCCTTCCGGCTCAAAAACACCGGCGCAACATATCAGCGCATGATTCAGACATGTCTGGAAAAGCAGATCGGCAAAACAGTGGAGGCATACATAGACGATGTGGTCGTTAAAACCAGACATGTCGACTCCTTAATAGATGACTTTAGGCTCACGTTCGACAATCTCCGAACATACGACATTAAGCTCAATCCGAAAAAATGCGTTTTCGGCATACCCGCCGGAAAGCTCTTGGGCTTTATCGTCTCCAGTAGAGGAATTGAAGTAAATCCGGCTAAAATCCGAACTCTGTCGCAGTTGTCTATCCCAACTGACCTCAAGAAAATCCATTAGTTAACTGGATGCGTGGTGGCCTTAAGCCGCTTTATCTCCCGATTAGGAGAAAAGGCACTCCCCCTTTATCGCCTTCTTCGGCGCACCGAACACTTCGAGTGGAGGGACGCAGCCACAGCCGGATTGGAAGAAATAAAAGCCATCCTAGCCACCAACCCAATCTTGGCCGCACCAAATGTCGGCGAACCAATGTTTTTATATATAGCGGCAACTCACCAAGTTGTAAGCGCGGTGCTCGTCGTCGAACGAGAGACGGACGGACACAAATTCCCACTTCAAAAGCCGGTCTATTATGTGTCCACAGACCTCACTCCATGCAAATCACGGTACCCACATTATCAATAGATAGCATACGCGGTATTTATGGCATCCCGGAAATTAGAACACTACTTTCAAGAGTGTTCAATCACGGTTGCTTTAGAAGTACCACTCAACGACATAATAAACAACCGCGATGCCACGGGCCGGATTGCCAAATGGGCTATCGAGCTCCTCCTGTTCGACATAACATATAGACCACGGCGAGCCATTAAGTCTCATGTACTAGCCGATTTCGTCGCTGAATGGACAGAAGCCGAACTCCCTAAAGAGTACGGTGCATACTCCAATTGGATCATGCACTTTGACGGCTCTAAAATGCTGGCTGGTCTGGGGGCTGGCGTCGTCCTGACGTCCCCCACCGGAGATACAGTTCAATACGTACTCCAAATACTATATACAGACTCCAACAACGCAACCAAATACGAGGCCCTATTACATGGTCTCTGGATGGCAGATTCCATGGGCATTCAACGCCTGGAGGTGCGTGGGGACTTGAACCTCACAATATCTCAAATAAATGGAGACTTTGATACCAAGGATCCAAAAATGGCGGCATATCGCAACGCCGTCCTCAAAATGTCAGCTCGGTTCAAGGGGCTTGAATTCCACCATGTGGCTCGGGAAAACAATCAAGCGGCGGATATCCTCGCCCGTATCGGCGCTAAGCGCGATCCTGTCGCACCTAACATCTTCTTGGAAAGGTTGTTTAAGCCATCCGTGGTATGAGAAAGGGAAACCGGTAATAATAGTCCGGACCTGACCACAACACCAGATACCGAACATTCTGACACAATCGGAGGCTCTGCCATCGAAATAACACCTTCAGCCCACGTGATAATGGTCGTCATCGCCCTGTGGACAGAACCTTTCCTGGCCTACCTAACCAGGCAGGAACTACCTAAGGACCAAAATGAGGCATGCTGCATAGTGCGGCGATCTAAAGCCTGCAAGGTCCACGAGGGAGAGCTCTATAAGAAAAGCACTACCGAAGTCCTTCAAAGGAGCATCTCTGAAGAGGAAGGGCGGAAGCTTTTGGCAGAAATCCATGCTGGACTCAGCGGCCACCATGCCGCAGCCCGGGCCCTTGTAAGCAAGGCCTTCCATACAGGTTTTTATTGGCCGACGGCCCGAGCAGATGCACAGTGTCTTGTCCAACATTGCGTTGGTTGCCAGCTTTTTGCAAACCAAAGCCATATGCCACCCACCGCTCTCCAAACAATCCCCATTACTTGGCCCGTTGCGGTCTGGGGGCTTGATTTGGTCAGACCCCTTAAAGGGGGAACCCATAAGAAAAAATACTTACTGGTCTTGGTGGATAAATTCACCAAATGGATAGAAGCCAAACCTGTTAAAACGGCTGAATCCGGACCGGTAATAGACTTCGTATCTGGGGTTGTACACCGTTACTACATCCCCCATAGCATCATCACTGACAACGGCACGAACTTTACAGCCGATGAGGTAAAACTTTGGTGCAGCAACATGGGCATCAAGCTCGATTATGCTTCTGTCTATCACCCGCAAACTAATGGTCAAGTCCAGCAAGCAAATGGTCTCATCATGAGCAGCATCAAACCCAGATTAGTGCGATCCTTAAAGGAATCAAACAGGCACTGGGTAGAGGAGCTCAACTCCGTACTATGGGGGTTGCGGACCACGCCGAATCGCACTACCAGATACACACCGTTCTTTATGGTGTATGGCGCAGAGGAGGTTCTGCCCTGCGACAGAATTCATGACTCACCTCAAGTGCGCATGTATGAAGAAAAAGAGGCCGAGATCGATTGGCAGGACGGTTTGGACGCCCTGGAGGAGGAGCGCGAAGTGGCAAAAGCCTGTTCCGCATTCTATTAGCAACATGCTCGAAGGTATCAAAGCAGAGAAGTATGGGCCAAAATCTATAACATTGGCGAACTAGTTCTACGCCTGCCGGAGAAGAAAAAGAACAAGTTGAAGCCCAAATGGGAAGGTCCCTTCATTATTGACCAGGTTCTGACCGGTGGAGTGTACCGTCTGCGAGATGCATCAGACAATCGACTCGAGCCAAACCCGTGGAACGCAGCCAGACTCCGAAGATACTACGCCTAGTGTCGGACTCTATGTTCGTCTCCTTACCTCCGTCAATTTTTTGCATATCAATTATCTATATTTTCTCTGTCTCTCTCTTTTTATTCTCCTCAAGGCCTTAAAAGGCTAAACTTGTGTCTTGGTTACACAATCTTGACGCACTAACCGCGCTCATTATACCTGGGGCCTTCTTATACAGAAGCTTAATATAACTATTTTTCTGGTCTTTATGCCCCACACATGTGTTACTCTTCTGCATGTACCTTTTTTCACCATTATATGCATCAATATGACTTAAGTTTTGGCCAAGCTGGGTTGCCAGGCTCTTGTATTTATGCCCTACGTTCCCGTTAATTCGGCTAGGCATAAGGGGAGCACCTCTATGATTGTTACTGCCGGGTCAGCCGGATATGTACCTCAAACTAGGTGAAGCCGAAAGCTAGCGTTCTTAAGGGAATATTTGGTCGGTGAACAAAAGATGACTTTTGTTTGGTCATACACCAAATTGACGGGGATCTCTTTCCCATCGGGCCCCACAGGTCCGACCTCGGCCATGTGGTTTGGGTCAGCTTTGGTATATCGCGTCTTCACTGTAGCCGAGGCTCCCCTTGCACCTTATCGGCAGGTTGATATCTTCCATAATCGGAAGCACCGCCACGCTCACTTGAGCTTCTCTACAAGCTCCCCCATGCCTCCTGGCGGGGACGCGAAAGGCCACAAGGCTTGGGCAATACCCTGCATCACCTACCGAACTTGTTCATGCAGTTGTAGAGCTCTGGTAGAAGATCACCCGCAGACCCGGGCATCTCCTCCGCGGGATGACCCATCAGCATACCTGCAAACATAACTCTGTTAGACAGCTTCTTCAACAAACTCCTTCAAAAGTACATTCAAGCACTTACTAAAAATGCCGCGTCGAAGCCGCTTATTCTCCTTTACGGAGTCCACAAGCTGGGCTCGGACGTCTTTCAGTTCCACGTCTAGCCGGATATTGGCGTCCTAGAGATTATTTTTCTCATGCCTGACCCGCGTAAGCACGCGCTCGCCAACATTTAGCTGTCGATTAGCACATTGCGCATCCTCCGACACATCCTCCGGATTCACACTGGGGTCATCTGCAACTTCTACTGTTAGATTTGCATGCATGCCACATACTATCTGGTACCTATAATTCTTTGCAATGGAAGCAAATGTTACCAGAGGGTGCATTCTCGGACTCCTTCAACGCGGCCACCGCGGCCTGTAGCTGGGCTTTGCACTCTTCCAGCTCTTGAGACAATAGGGTATTCTTCTCTGTAAGAACCTGCACAAATAATGATCCTTAAATCAGTTGTGTCAACTGTTTCAAGTCTCAGGGGCTACTAATATATATAATCGTCAGATTTTCCTACCCGTATATCCTTTACATACTGGTCCGTGGCTCTGGCAGGACCATTTTGAGCAGCACGGATGTACGTGTCTCCTGAGTTGAAGGCATTGAACGCCTCTTGGGAGAAACAAGCGTCACGGAGTACGGCCAGGCGACGCCTGTGATTCATGGCGCTCTCGACTTCGGAATTAGTAGCGGATAGTCTGTCCGCATCCTCTGTAGGAGGAGCATCCGGCGTTTGCCCCATGTTAGCTTCCGCCTCTATATCCGGCCCTGGAGCTCGACTGGTGGAGGCGTGATCGACGGCCTCTCCGGATATAGTCCGGCGAGCGTTTTTCCTGCTAGGAAACATGGACGTCATTATATTTTAAAGAAAGACAACAACCACTGAGCGATGTTTTGTGTCATACCTCTGGGCCAGCGTCTCAGTCCTGTCCGCCTTCCTTTTTGGCCTACCCGGCTTGAGTGCCCCGTGTTGGCGAGTCATTGCGGGTTCGGCATGGAGTCCCAAAGGCCTTCCATGTAAAGAACCATACGTGTACGATTGGTGAAGTGCATAAAAGGGGATCCTTCTTGGAAGTTGGGACTCCGGTTTTCCCTTACCTGCGATGCAGGGAGTAGCCCAGGATAGTCGGCTATGAAGGCCACCATGGCGTCATCGCAACTCAATTGATAGAACATCCTATCTATTAGCTCCACAAATATGTACGGATCCTCTTCAAATCCGGGATCGAGGGCCCGGTCAGGGTCCTCCTGTTGTGGAGGTGGGCTATTGACCTCCCTTACAGCTTTTCACAGTTCCTGTCGTGAAACGGCAAGGTGAGTATTTACGACAAAGAATGCGGGAAGGTTGGGAGTAAAGAGTGACAGCTCACCCAGCTTGGAGAATTGTACATGGAGAATCCATCCCGTGGCTTAATACGGATGAACCACTCTTCCTCTCCCTTCAACAACTCGGATAGAATTTTTGCTAAGGCAGTAGCAGAGTCCGGTCCCTTACGCCCGCAGCGGGTGGCATCATCTTCCCCGTTAAAGCACCACAGGGGGTGCCTTCGATATTGAAGTGGCTGCACCCCCCGCATTATGCATATTGATATAACCTCGATTCTTGTCAATCTTGATTGAGCCAGTACTTTAATCCGGTCCATCAGGTAAGGGACTTCTCCGTTATCTTCCTCCTGGGGGCTCCGTGGGCGCCAGCTTCGGCGTTTATTTAGAGGAGCATTGTGGAACTCGGGAACACCCCTCCGAACAGGATCTGGAAGGGGGACGTCCTCCATGTAAAACCACTCCGAAGGCCAGTCTTCGGACGTCTTCTTCGGGGTACCGGACAGGTATCCAGTCCCAGTGATGTGCCATATTTCGGCTCATCCCACTTGATATAGTGACCCCTCCTGTGTATGGGGCACAAGGCAGAATAGCCTCTTCCACAGGAGAGCGCCGGGATGATGAAGATGGCCATCGGAGAGGGGTTCCCCCCTCCGGCAGGGTGCCGAAACGGGTCTAGATTGATTCTCGGTGGCTACAGAGGCTTGCAGCGGCAGAACTACCGATCTAGGTTTCTTTCTGGAAGTTTGGGTATATATAAGAGGTGTTGGAGTCGGGAACAAGTTAGGGGGGTCCTTGAGGCGACCATGTGGTAGGCGGCGCGCCCCCACCCTCGTGGGTGCCTCGGGGCTCTTCTCGCCCATCTCCAGTACTCCGTGGGCTTCTTCTGGTCCAAAAATTATCTCCATGAATTTTCAGGTCAATTGGACTCCGTTTGGTTTTCCTTTTCTGCAATACTCAAAAACAAGGAAAAAATAGAAAATGGCACTGGGCTCTAGGTTAATAGGTTAGTCCCAAAAATCATATAAAATAGCATATAAATGCATATAGAACATCCAAGGTTGATAATATAATAGCATGGAACAATAAAAAAGTATAGATACGTTGGAGACGTATCGAGCATCCCCAAGCTTAAATCCTTCTCGTCCTCGAGTAGGTAAATGATAAAAACAGAATTTTTGATGTGGAATGCTACCTAACATAATTATCCATGTTATTCTCTTTATTGTGGCAAGAATATTCAGATCCGAAAGATTCAAGACAAAAGTTTAATATTGACATAAACATAATAATACTTCAAGCATACTAACAAAGTACTCATGTCTTCTCAAAATAACATGGACAAAGAAAGCTATCCCTACAAAATCATATAGTCTGGCTATGCTCTATCTTCATCACACAAAATATTTGAATCATGCACAACCCCAATGACAACCCAAGTAATTTTTCATACTTTTGATGTTCTCAAACTTTTTCAATCTTCACGCAATACATGAGCATGAGCCATGGACATAGCACTATAGGTGGAACAGAATGATGGTTGTGGAGAAAACAAAAAGGAGAAGATAGTCTCACATCAACTAGGCTTATCAACGGGCTATGGAGATGCCCATCAATAGATATCAATGTGAGTGAGCAGGGATTGCCATGCAACGGATGCACTAGAGCTATAAGTGTATGAAAGCTCAAAAAATACTAAGTGGGTGTGCATCCAACTCGCTTGCTCACGAAGACGTAGGGCATTTTGAGGAAGCCCATCATTGGAATATACAAGCCAAGTTCTAGAATGAAAGATTCCCACTAGTATATGAAAGTGACAACATAGGAGACTCTCTATCATGAAGATCATGGTGCTAATTTGAAGCACAAGTGTGGTACAAGGATAGTAGCATTGCCCCTTCTCTCTGTTTCTCTCATTTTGTTTTTTTGGGCCTTCTCTTTTTTATGGACTCTTTTTTTCTCTTTTTTCTTTATTTTTCATCCGGAGTCTCATCCCGACTTGTGGGGGAATCATAGTCTCCATCATCCTTTCCTCATTGGGTCAATGCTCTAATAATGATGATCATCACACTTTTATTTACTTACAACTCAAGAATTACAACTCGATACTTAGATCACAATATGACTATGTGAATGCCTCTGGCGGTGTATCGGGATGTGCAATGACTCATGAATGACATGTACGAAAGAATTATGAACGATGGCTTTGCCACAAATACGATGTCAACTACATGATCATGCAAATCAATATGACAATGATGAAGTGTGTCATAATAAATGGAACGGTGGAAGTTGCATGGCAATATATCTTAGAATGGCTATGGAAATGCCATAATAGGTAGTTATGGTGGCTGTTTTGAGGAAGGTAATGGTGGGTGTATGGTACCGGCGAAAGTTGTGCGGCACAAGAGGGGCTAGCACTAGTGGAAGGGTGAGAGTGTGTATAATCCATGGAGTCAACATTAGTCATAAAGAACACACATATTTATTGCAAAAATCTATTAGTTATCGAAACGAAGTACTACGCACATGCTCCTAGGGGGATAAATTGGTAGGAAAAGACCATCGCTCATCCCCGATCGCCACTCATAAGGAAGACAATCAATAAATAAATCATGCTCCGACTTCATCACATAACGGTTCACCATATGTGCATGCTACGGGAATCACTAACTTTAACACAAGTATCTCTCAAATTCACAACTACTCAACTAGCATGACTCTAATATCACCATCTTCATATCTCAAAACAATCATCAAGTATCAAACTTCTCATAGTATTCAATGCACTCCATATGAAAGTTTTTATTATACCCATCTTGAATGCCCATCATACTAGGACTAATTTTATAACTCAAGTAAATTACCATGCTGTTCTAAAGGCTCTCAAACTAATATAAGTGAAGCATGAGAGTTCAACAATTTCTTCAAAATAAAACTACCGCCATGCTCTAAAAAGATATAAGTGAAGTACTCACTACAAAAAAAGACACATCCGTGACATTTTGGGCCGAACGAAATTTTTTTCTGTCATACATATGACACTTCTATGACGATAATTGTGACAAAACCCGGTATCATCATAGATGTGGTGGGCTCCTACTTCTATGACAAAAAATCATGACAGAAAATGGGCTTTTCGTCCTGGGCGGGCCGGAGACGCAACTGCATGACATTCTTTGGGCCGTCCATGACGGAAAAAACCGTGGTAGAAGCGAGGGCGAGGAAAATTTCAGGGAGTTCCTGGTTACGGTGGGAGGTCGGGGGCCGAGCGATGCACGCTTTTGTCGTACACCTACGCGCGTGTGTGCGAGGCGTTGGCTCTAATTGAACCCGAGCGAGGCGTTGGGCTCTAACTGAACCCGAGCGAATGCACTGCAGGCTACGCGTTACTGAACCCGAGCGATCGATCGATGGCTGTTAACTGAACCCGATCGAGCGATTCCTTTGCTACTACTACTAACTGAAGCCGATCGATGCTGCCTCTGGATGAACAGTGAGCATTGCGGGGGGGTTTGGATGAACAGTTCCCGGTGGGGGTGGATGAACAGGACCCCGTGGTGTTGCCTCTGGATAAACAGGACCCCTATTGATCGAGCTGGTTGGGGCTAGATGAACAGGACCCCGTGGAGGGCTGGATGAACAGGACCACCCCGTGCAGGGAAGGATGAAGAGTATACGGTGGAGGGCAGGATGAACAGTAGCCCATGGAGGGGTGGTTGAACAGGAGCCCGTGGAGAGGGCTGGTTGAACAGTAGCCGGTGGAGTAGCGCACGGTGGAGGCTGGATGAACAGGAGCCCGTGGATGAACAGTCGCAGGTGGAGGCTGGAGGAGGTCGACGGTGGATGAACAATAGCTCGTGGAGGCTGGAGGGGGTCGACGGTGGAGATGAACAGTATCCCGTGGAGTCCCGTTTTGCGGTACGCCACACCCTGCCCGATGAACAGGACCCCCGTTTCGACTGTAGGAGGTCCATTTCCTCCATTTTGCGGTACGCCAGACCCCTCCCGATGAACAGGATCCCGTTTCAAACGTGGCTGGCAAACACAAGGCTGTTTCCTCTGTTCTGCGGTACGCCAGGCCTCGTTTCCATCGCCTATTTCATCCAAGCCCTCCCGATGAACACAACGCATTCCGCTGCCTCCCCATGAACATGACGCATTCCGTTGCCTCCCCATGAACACGACGCATTCCATTGCCTCCCCATGAAGACGACGACAATGTTGTTTCTCCGTTCCGACCCAGCCATGTGCATGAACCCTGGCCATACGTATGCGCGAATAGGCGTTCGAGACCCCGCTCGTATGTACACATACGTGGCCGTATTTTCTTTCTTGCACCCTGGCCGCCTCTACTACGACACGTGCGCACCTCTACATCCACCAGTATATATGTATGTACATGTTCGCTACCAGAATGACAACGCTACGTACGCTTCGACCAGGTGGGTCCCGACTGTCAGGCACTTCCTTGTGTGCGAAGATGTAGCTGGTGGGTCCCAGCAGTCAGGGTGGCGAAATACGATGGCCCGTCCGGTGGTTCCCCGCTGTCAGGTGGAGGAATAATTATTTTGCACGTAATAAGGAGGCACTTCCTTGCTGTGGCCATGGACCCAGCTGTCAGCCTCTCCACGTACAGTCCACGTCTGATGGAAGCCATTCCTTGACCATGTTGACCACGCCGCGCCGAGAGCACCAGGGCAGTGGACGACGGCGAGGCCTAGGAAGGGGACAACACGGAGCCGGGGAAGACGCGGCAGTGGATGCCCATGCGTAGAGGAGTAGGAGTGTTCACTGGTTCGCTGCGGTGTGAGGCTGCCGTCGCCGCAGAATAACAGGGGTGTGGGTGAGTAGAGGGATCGCCTGGCCAGCGGTGGGAGTAGTAGGGGGCGGTAAGGCCTCCGCCGCATCGCAGCCGGCCACGGGAGGCAGGAGCACGAGGCACGACCGGCGCTGGTTTGGGCGGCTAGAGCAAGAAGACCAGAGGTTGAAGAAGCACTACGGCCATTGGATGGACATCGTACGGTCACTGGAGCTAGAATCGTGCATATTGACTAAGTTGACAATGCCCTCCGTCCTCGTCAACTTAGTAGGCCCACAAGTCAGCCTGCCACTATACTGGGTCCCAGCTAACAGGGGGAGTATTCATTTTTTTTGTGCGTAATAAGGAGGCACTTCCTTGCGTGCGAAGATATAGCTGGTGGGTCCGAGCTCTCAGTGGCGGTAACATTTTTTTCGCGAAATACAGAGGCCCTTTCGGTGGGTCCCTAATGTCAGGTGGAGGAATCATTATTTTGCACATAATAAGGAGGCATTTCCTTGCGTGCGACCATGGACCTAGCTGTCGGCCTCTCCACGTAAAGTCCACTTCAGATGCATGTCGGTCATTGACCACGTTGACCAGGCCGTGCTGAGAGCACAAGGGCGTGGACGACGGCGAGGCCTAGGAAGGGAATGACACGGAGGCAGGGAAGACTCGGTAATTGTTTCCCACTCGGAGGGGAGTACGACTGTACGAGGGTTTACTGGTTCGTCTGCCATCGCCGGAGAATAACAACAGGTGTGGGTGAGTAGAGGGATGGCTAGGCCAGCGATGGGAGTACGATGGGGTGGTGAGGCCTGCACGGTAGCAGAGCCGGCCGCGGGGAGGAGGGAGGAGGCAGTCCTGCCGGCGCCTGTTTGAGCGGCTGGAGTAGGAAGAGCAGAGATTGAAGAAGCACGACGGCCGTTGGATGGCCATCCACTAGTCACTGTGTAACACCCTCGATGCGACTATAGCTCGGACGTGTCGAGGCACGACTTAGAGACATAATCGCATTGAAGGCATATGTCGCAAGTTAGGCAATCTTCACAACATCCCATGTAATATGATAATAAAAGGGGAGATAACATAGTTGGCTTACACTCGCCACGTCAATCAAGTACATAAATAACATTACATCATCCAAACACTCATGGCCCGACTACGGTGCCAAAATAAAAGAGAACCCAACATGCGACACGGTCCCAATCACCCCCAACTAGGCACCACTACTGATCATCGGGAAAGGAAACATAGTAATGTTGAGAGTCTTCGTCGAACTCCCACTTGATCTCATACGCGTCACCTGGAGCGGAATCATCAGGCCCTGCATCTGGTATAGTAGTAATCTGTGAGCCACAGGGACTCAGCAATCTCGCACCCTCGCGATCAAGACTATTTAAGCTTATAGGTATGGCAAGGTAATATAAGTGGAGCTGCAGCAAGCGACTAGCAAGTATGGTGGCTAACTTATTCGCAACAGAGGGCGAGAAGAGGAGGCAAAGCGCGAGTGAGAAACTAGTGAGCAACCTGCACAAACATTACTCCTACACCGTGTCCACTTCCCGGACTCCGCCGAGAAGAGGCAATCACGGTAACACACTCAGTTGATTCATTTTAATTAAATTAAGGTTCAAGTTATCTACAACCGGACATTAACAAATTCCCATCTACCCATAATCGCGGGCACGGCTTTCGAAAGTTCAAATCCCTGCAGGGGAGTCCCAACTTAGCCCATGACAAGCTCTCACGGTCAATGAAGGAATAGACCTCCTCCCAAGACGTTTCGAGCAGACTCGGTATCTCGGTAATTCAAGACACTTCGACAGGTTAAAACAAGACCAACAACACCGCCCGAATGTGCCGACAAATCCCGATAGGAGCTACACATATCCCTTTCTCAGGGCACACTCAGATTGTCTAAACTTCTGGTAGGCCAGCCCAGAGTTTCCCCTGGTAGCCACCGGCGGCTGACGGTTTGGACCAACACTCAAAGGAGCACTGGCCCGGGGGGGGGGGGTTAAAAATAATGATGACCCTTGAGTCTGCAGAACCCAAGGGAAAGAAAAGGCTAGGTGGCAAATGGTAAAACCAAGGTTGGGCATTGCTGTAAAAGCTTTAATCAAGGCGAACTATCAAGGGGGTCCCATTATAACCCAACCGCGTAAGGAACGCAAAATCCGGGAACATAACACTGATATGACGGAAACTAGGGCGGCAAGAGTGGACCAAAACACTAGGCGAGAGGCCGAGCCTTCCACCCTTTACCAAGTATATAGATGCATTAAGATAACATAGCAATATAATGATATCCCAACAAGTAAATAAATGTTCCAACAGGAACGGCCTCCGATCTTCACCTGCAACTAGCAACGCTATAAGAGGGGCTGAGCAAAGCGGTAACATAGCCAATCAACGGTTTGCTAGGACAAAGGTGGGTTAGAGGTTTGACATGGCAATTTGGGAGGCTTGCAAGAAAGTGGTAGGCATCGTAGCATTGGCATAGCAAAAGAGCGAGCAAACTAGCATAGCAAAGATAGTAGTGATTTCGAGGGTATGATCATCTTGCCTGCACAGTTGTCAGAGTTGACTGGATCCTCGAAAGAAAACTCAGCGGGCTCCTCGTTAGCGAACTCGTCTCCCGGCTCTACCCAGACAAGACAAACAAGCAACAAGGATACAATCAACCACGTGCAAGGATCAAGCAATATGATGCAATGATGATATGCTATGCGAGATGCGATGCAGGATACCAAATGCAAGATATGACAGGAAATGCATGAACCTGGCCTCAACATGGAAATACAAGTGTGCCACTGGAAAGATGAGATGAAATCGCTTGAAAACAATATAAAGAACGCCGGAATCGGAGTTACGGTTTGGAAATGGCAAGCGATTCAAAAATGACACCGGTCTGCGATTTACAGCAAGTAGGCATCTAGATGCAATGAAATGAACATGCTACAGCACCCAAACATGACAACAAAATATATGGCAGGGATGCACACAAGATGCTTAACAAAAGTCTAGCACTGAGATACGGCCAAATCATCCAACAACAGGTTCAAACAAGCATGGCAAAAACGCATATGGCAAACAGATCTCAGACTTAGTGAAATTAACACTTGTCTGGAATTTCAGATCAGGTAGCCTTCTTCGGAGCAACAAAACTACATGCTACAAGACCTGATCATGGCAAAGTAAAGCATGGCATGGAGCTACTCAAAGAGCTTAACAAAAGTCCCTTAGTGACCTTGAGCCAAAAGGGATTACAAAATACAATTGCAAGCATGCGAACATAGCAAAAACATAATCAGTTTCAGAATTAGTGAAAAACTGACACATGCTGAAATATAACTCAAGTAGGCATGTTTACAAGCTCGATGCACTCACTATAGAGCAAGTCATGGCAAGACAAGCATACATCCATCAAGAAGGCACAAAATTCAAGCTAGACATGTCAAGAACAATAGCATAGCATGCACGGATCAACTACAACATCACTGGCAAAATTGCAAACTAGTTGACAATCTGCCCAGATTCACAAAGTAGCAAAAGTAGAGCTCGACTGACTCAAGCTAGGGTGCTCCATAATTGCAAACAAAGACATGGATGGATAGAGCTCTACAATATTAACAAAACTCCCTTACTGATCATCCTCAACAGAGGCACGGATCACTAGGAAACAACAAGAACATATGGCATCATGAGATAAACAGCTCCAGGACTTAGTGAAAACTACTAAGTCCCTGAAAACAGACTTATCAAGTGCACCACTTTGCAAGCTTGCACAAGTCACCACATACATCCTAAAAATACATGGGTTGCACCTCTGGAAAGATTACAAAACCTTAACAAAACACATGTAGAACTCACGGGCATATCATGCACACAATAATCATGGCAAAAATGACAAAAGTGCTAAACGAAGTAGCAGATCTGAAAATTAACTCAAGTAGCCCTCTTCTAACAGCATTTCGGGCATCGATGAACTCTAATGAAAATGATGCAATGGAATGAAATGATGTATTCTCTGAGATGAACATTTTGATATGCTATATGCATGAATCGGAGCTACGGATGCAAAGTTACGATGCGATGAACATGTGCATATGGATCTGGGAAACTCAGGACTTAGAAGAAATTTACCCCGCGGAAAAAGTCAATGGCGGACGGCGATATCCAGGACGGAGCGGTGCGGGGACGGGCGAGGGCGTTTCGATCGGGGACCGGTGGATCTGGTCCCGATCCGGATCGGATCCGGCCGGAGCTTCGGCGAGCGGTGGAACTCCGGCGAGGCGCGGTGGAGCTTCGGCGGCGGGGAGCCTCGGTGGCGGCGGCGGGGCCGCGCAGGCAAAGGGCGGCGCCGGCGGGAAGGAGCGGTGGCGGGAGCAACGGCCCGGGC
>NC_057803.1:338350838-338353790 GCF_018294505.1 Triticum aestivum | reverse complement strand
ACGGTGGTGTGCGGCGGCCAGAGGCGAAGGCGCGCGGCAGGCGGGGCGAGCTTGGCGGTGGAGGCGCATGGAGGCGGTGGCAGCTGCGTGGGGCGCCCAGGTGCGGGGCGGCACGGTTCGGGCCCCGCGGGCCAGATCTGGGCCGCGCGGGCCCGCGGCGGTGGAGGAGAGAGGAGGCGGTGAGGTGGCGGCGTCGGATAGGCTGGCGGCGACGCAGAGGTGACGTGGCACGCTGCCATTGGGCGGAAGGAGGTGGCCGGCGAGATGGACGCATCCGCCGGCGGGCGGACATGTCCGGCGGCACGGAGGGAGTTGGATCTAGGGTTGTACTGCGCGAAAATTTCGGAGGAGAGCACATATTTATAGGTAGAGGGAGCTAGGAGAGTCCAAATGAGGTGCGGTTTTCGGCCGCGCGATCGTGATCGAACGCTCTAGATGATGGAGCAGAGTTAGGTGGGTTTTGGGCCAAATTGGAGGGGTGTTGGGCTGCAACACACACGAGGCCTTTTCGGTCCCTCGGTTAACCGTTGGAGTATCAAACGAAGCCCAAATGGTACGAAACTTGACAGGCGGCCTACCGGTAGTAAACCAAGGCCGCTTGGCAAGTCTCGGTCCAATCCGGAAATGTTTAAACCCCACACATGAAAGAAAGGTAGAAACGACCACCGGAGGAGAACGGAGCGCCATATTGCAAAACGGACAACGGGAAAAATGCTCGAATGCATGAGACGAACATGTATGCAGATGCAATGCACATGATGACATGATATGAGATACATGACACGCAAGCAATGACAAGGCAACAACAGCGAATAACTGCACGACACCTGGCACATCGGTCACGGGGCGTTACAACACTCCACCAGTACGAGAGGATCTCGTCCCGAGATCTAGAATGGCACTGGAGGGAAAAACGGAAGAGAAAGAGAAGAGGTAAAATTAAGTTGCTTCATTGACAAACGAGTGAAACCACAAACCTTCAGAGGGTTAAGCCATTTCGAGAAAAGAATACAACGGTGATGAACGAAGTTGAAAACACTCTGTTAGAAAAGAGGGACAAGGAAGAACAACTTCGAGCAGCACTCTGGTTGAGAAGTTATGCAAGACTTGATACGATGAAAAGAACTTGAGCAGAGGACACGACACTCCGTTTAAACAAGATAGAGAAGGGATAAGACTGATATAATTTGGACAACACTTCGACTATAAATGGAAGAAATTGAACATGACCTTGACAAAACGAGATGACGGGTGAAAAGAACAACATCGCATTGCCTCCGGAAGAAAAGAATAGAAGATAGATAATTGAAATAAAAGAATGGAGAAGAAAATGTCATCTTATGCCACAAAAGCACTTGAGAAGGCATCCTTAGGAGATGGGTCGGGCGGAATTGTTGGAACCCCAACAACGAAAAGAATATACTTGATATGGTCTTATGGAATACATCTCAAAACTATGAGGTGAAATTCTGCCACTAACGAAACAATAGATTGGCTTGATATCACGAAGGAGACGAGAAACTTATTCACCGGAAGGATAAAAGAAGAACTTGAGTCATTTATAAACATCATAATTAGCAACAATCCTTAGGGAAAGCTTTAGGTGAAATATAACCCAAGTTAACTCCCATGACGAGATTGATGGATTTAAAATACCCCATTCTTAACAACATGTGAATCATGAAACATGAACTCAAATTATCAAGAATGACATAATACCATCTCCAGTGATATGGTAGAAAGAAATGCACTCCGGATTGCAAGATGAAGAAAGCTTGAGCTTCTGTGAAAAGAATTTCGATGAACACTTCGAGAAGGAGTATCAAACGAAAAGAAAAAAAGAAGAAGTTGAAAACACAAAGTGAAACCTTGTAATGATTTAGATGGATCTCTATGATGAAGTAATTGAAAAAGGTTGGAACTCCGGGAAAAATAGAAGATGAAACAAAGAAACCGAGAATTCCACTTGTAACACCCTCGATGCGACTATAGCTCCCACGTGTCGAGGCACGACTTAGAGACATAATCGCATTGAAGGCATATGTCGCAAGTTAAGCAATCTTCACAACATCCCATGTAATATGATAATAAAAGGGGAGATAACATAGTTGGCTTACACTCGCCACGTCAATCAAGTACATAAATAACATTACATCATCCAAACACTCATGGCCCGACTACGGCGCCAAAATAAAAGAGAAGCCAACATGCGACACGGTCCCAATCACCCCCAACTGGGCACCACTACTGATAATCGGGAAAGGAAACATAGTAACGTTGAGAGTATTCGTCGAACTCCCACTTGAGCTCATACGCGTCACCTGGAGCGGAATCATCAGGCCCTGCATCTGGTATAGTAGTAATCTGTGAGCCACAGGGACTCAGCAATCTCGCACCCTCGCGATCAAGACTATTTAAGCTTATAGGTATGGCAAGGTAATATAAGTGGAGCTGCAGCAAGCGACTAGCAAGTATGGTGGCTAACTTATTCGCAACAGAGGGCGAGAAGAGGAGGCAAAGCGTGAGTGAGAAACTAGAGAGCAACCTGCGCAAACATTACTCCAACACCGTGTCCACTTCCCGGACTCCGTCGAGAAGAGGCCATCATGGTAACACACTCAGTTGATTCATTTTAATTAAATTGAAGTTCAAGTTATCCACAACCGGACATTAACAAATTCCCATCTGCCCATAACCGCGGGCACGGCTTTCGAAAGTTCAAATCCCTGCAAGGGAGTCCCAACTTAGCCCATGACAAGCTCTCACGGTCAACGAAGGAATAGACCTCCTCCCAAGACGTTCCGATCAGACTCGGTATCTCGGTAATTCAAGACACTTCGACAGGTTAAAACAAGACCAGCAACACCGCCCGAATGTGCCGACAAATCCCGATAGGAGCTGCACATATCTCTTTCTCAGGGCACACTCAGATTGTCTAAACTTCCGGTAGGC
>NC_057803.1:338336975-338350521 GCF_018294505.1 Triticum aestivum | reverse complement strand
TTGAGTCTGCAAAACCCAAGGGAAAGAAAAGGCTAAGTGGCAAATGGTAAAACCAAGGTTGGGCATTGCTGGAAAAGCTTTAATCAAGGCGAACTATCAAGGGGTTCCCATTATAACCCAACCGTGTAAGGAACGCAAAATCCGGGAACATAACACCGATGTGACGGAAACTAGGGCGGCAAGAGTGGAACAAAACACTAGGCGAGAGGCCGAGCCTTCCACCCTTTACCAAGTATATAGATGCATTAAGATAACATAGCAATATAATGATATCCCAACAAGTAAATAAATGTTACAACAGGAACGGCCTCCGATCTTCACCTGCAACTAGCAACGTTATAAGAGGGGCTGAGCAAAGCGGTAACATAGCCAATCAACGGTTTGCTAGGACAAAGGTGGGTTAGAGGTTTGACATGGCAATTTGGGAGGCTTGCAAGCAAGTGGTAGGCATCGCAGCATTGGCATAGCAAAAGAGTGAGCAAACTAGCATAGCAAAGATAGTAGTGATTTCAAGGTATGATCATATTGCCTGCACAGTTGTCAGAGTTGACTGGATCCTCGAAAGCAAACTCAACGGGCTCCTCATTAGCGAACTCGTCTCCCGGCTCTACCCAGACAAGACAAACAAGCAACAAGGATACAATCAACCACGTGCAAGGATCAAGCAATATGATGCAATGATGATATGCTATGCGCGATGCGATGCGGGATGCCAAATGCAAGATATGACAGGAAATGCATGAACCTGGCCTCAACATGGAAATACAAGTGTGCCACTGGAAATATGAGATGAAATCGCTTGAAAATGATATAAAGAACGCCGGAATCGGAGTTACAGTTTGGAAATGGCAAGCGATTCAAAAATGACACCGGTCTGCGATTTACAGCAAGTAGGCATCTAGATGCAATGAAATGAACATGCTACAGCACCCAAACATGACAACAAAATATATGGCAGGGATGCACACAAGATGCTTAACAAAAGTCTAGCACTGAGCTACGGCCAAATCATCCATCAACAGGTTCAAACAAGCATGGCAAAAACGCATATGGCAAACAGATCTCAGACTTAGTGAAATTAACACTTGTCTGGAATTTCAGATCAGGTAGCCCTCTTCGGAGCAACAAAACTACATGCTACAGGACCTGATCATGGCAAAGTAAAGCATGGCATGGAGCTACTCAAAGAGCTTAACAAAAGTCCATTAGTGACCTTGAGCCAAAAGGGATCAGAAAATACAATTGCAAGCATGCGAACATAGCAAAAACATAATTAGTTTCAGACTTAGTGAAAAACTGACACATGCTGAAATATAACTCAAGTAGGCATGTTTATGAGATCGATGCACTCACTACAGAGCAAGTCATGGCAAGACAAGCATACATCCATCAAGAAGGCACAAAATGCAAGCTAGACATGGCAAGAACAATAGCAAGCATACTTCCGTTAAACATTTACTTCTATAAGTTGGGATGTTTTTATAATGTATATATAAGTCTCTATAAAATATATGATAATAGTAATAATATAAATATATATAATGTGGTTAGAAGGGAAAACATAAATTGGACACAGCATTACTTTTATAAGAGACCTGCGTTTTATACCCCACAGTAGGCATACTAACAAGTTCACACACAAATACAATAGAAAAGGTAAACATTCATATCAAACTCAGGTTCACAGGACACGTTCATATCCATAGCCAACATTCACAATCAACAACTCAAAAGATTCATATATACACAAGATCATCATTTCTATGCATCCAAATGATTGATAGATCACACGACAATATTCATACATAATTTACAAAAAGATTCAAATATACACATGTTCAGTATGTCTATGCATCCTAATGATTGAGATCACAGCCAATATGATCCATGGACGAACTTTAATTACCTAGGGTACAGACTAGTAAATGGTGTTCAATCGGAGGTACTTCTTGCTATAATTAGTTCTTGTACGAGTAAACTTTCGAGTACATAAGAACCAGCACAGACAATCTGAACTTTGCTTGTAGGTTTATCCTCAAATAGTGGCCTCGTGCCGAGGGAGGTTTGAGCAACTTGGTCACTACTTTCATCCAACCAGTTTACTGGGTCATCTTGGTCTTGTATCTCGCCAAAATTCTACATTGAAGACAAGAAAGGAGGCGGTTGAGAAAATGAACCACCCAAATTTTTTATGCAGTTCAACCGAAATGGACCATCCTTGGCGTGCAGACTGATTAAGTGCCAGATGAATATACGCGTCAACCAACTTGTCTGGAATCTTTAGACTCCATGCCAGATAGTTTGCTACCATATGTGCCGATAACCAAAAGGCACAAGTTTGGACCAAAGACTGGACTGCGTTTTTCTGGGCTATGCACCAAGCAATATTTTTGGCGTTCACTCTCCTAACACTTGGAGTTTGACAATTGGTTGATGTCGGTTGATACTCGAATGAATATAGGAACATCTTGTCAACATCGATGTTTGTCTAAGTGAACTTTGGAGTACATAGCAGCAGCATAAGTACCTGTCCATCTGATCATTTTGTGCAGTTCTACTGAAATCACCCGATGTAATGATTTGCCTGCGAGTTCAAGCTCCAAATTACTCCTTTATGAAATCGGCAAATAGTAGCACAATACCAAATTACCAATACATATGACAGGCACAATAATCAGGATAAAGACCAGTACCAACCTGTGTGAGGTAGCATATCAATTACTATTTCCTTTGACTAGAAGCCGAGATAAGCCAAGCGACTGACAACCAAGGAAGAAAGCATGCGGAGTTTAGCGACTGACGGGAAAGGACGAAAGTTGTCAAGGCAATGAAGCACCCAAAGTTTTTGTGCAGTTCCACCAAAATCGAGCATCCCTATTGGCACATATATTGAGAGAGTGAGATTAATGTAATAGTGGGACTAGTTTATGAAACATACACTAACAAATAGAAGCACCCTCATTATCTTAATGGGTAAAGTTAGCAACATAGTACTCTTGCTTAAAGAGAGGTATTAGTTTATTTAATTAGTGCCAATTATCTCAACTCAACACTCAAAGCATTGCCATTTATCATAGGTTGCAAAACTTTAACGTGCAAAGATAAAGGAGTTTCGCATGACAGTAGCACGATACAAATAGAGATGACAGCAAACTAATATGGATGAAGGCCTTAGGCCCGTACCAACCTGAGAAAAAAAAGCTTATTCATGTAGTCCCATAAGAGATGATAAAGCACTCACTGGAATCACACAATAGTATATATTTTTGTGCACTTCAAATGTATGATTGTAATCACTCTTGTTTACCAGTGCTGAGATTATATCGAAAGATTATCAAGAACTTCTAGCAGAGTTAAAGCACTAGATGGGATACAGTTCATTGTATTGTCTTGTGTAGTTCCATTTAATGTATTATTGGTACAACATGATCCCTGTTTGCACAAGTAGGAACAAGGTGAAACCTTAATTAGCTTAGTGAGAAAGGATAGGAACACATTAGCATATTACTCAACCAGTAGCATCAAATTCATGATGGACAATACGCAAAACATTGCCTCATTGAACCAATGGCAATAAATTGACATGCAAAACAATAGCACTATTATTTCATGACACTAATAATATTCCCTCCCTGCTCCACCACATGATTCACCTCCATAGACAAACATACACATGTACATGATTCAGCATAGGGTCCTACTAAAGATTTGTTTAACTCCAAGAGGAAAATTAGGCAGTAATAAATTAGTGGTACTTAAGTACTCCTAATTAATTAAGTGAGACAGCAGAAGTGGAAGGGCTCCTTGGAGGATCGTCTCACATGTAAGGTAGTCGTTGCCGGAGCCCTTGAATGGCCCCGACTGAGGCCTCTGGCTTCAGCAAGATCGCCTTGGCACTGTTTATTCTTCTTCTTCCTCTTCATGCTCTGTTTCTCTTTCTCCTCACCAGTTGGTGAAACCAAGTACATGATTGGCCTTCTAATTCAGAATTGGTTTTGTTATTGAGGGAGTACAAGTGTACTAGTAAAAAACAGCATTATTTTCTCATGGCAGTCGGAAAATAGAGATGAACACATGCATTAAATATCATTCTTACCCAAAGGAAGGTTATGGCGCCAATATGGATGATGAGGATTGGAACACAGATATCCCTTTATGCAGTTCCACCAAAATGAACCAACTGTTCCATTTTGACATTCCAGTTAAACATCACAAAAGTCACTTCTTTTAAGAAGAGTTTTGTGCAGTGCACCGAAAGGTCACAACAACAACCAGGTGAATTGGATATCCTTGTATGCCCAAAAAGGCACAGAGGAAATAGTCAGAGTCTCAAACAATTACAGGCAAAAACATTTTGCTAAACTTGTCATGGCTTATAATAGTGGCATGGCTTCATTTTTACCAGGGACATTAGATTAAGAACAACTAAGGCTACGTTCGGTTCACAAGTTTGGTGCAGGATTTTCGTAGGAACACAATTCCTACGGTATTCTTTCCCTTCCAACCGTTCGGAACACGGGAAAGGTGAATGGTGTTTCATAGGAAAGCTGGTCTGGTAGTACTGATTCCATAGGATTAGAAACATCCACGCGCTGCTCATTTTTTGGGCGGAAGCCCGAGGCAGGCGCTCGCTGCCATGCGTTAGACAGGTTGTTGTGCTATGTTGCTGGAATAAAAATCATCCTATGTGTGGCATGTGAGGTGAGGACAAGAGTAGTCACTATGCAGCTGAATAAACAAATAGCATCTCATACTGCCAAGCATGCTACTCTAAAAAAACAAATATGTACATTTCGTAGTCCATCTGAACACATTCTCTTGAGAGTTTCCTCTGGTTCGCTCTTCCATAGATTTATACCTACATTCCTTTCCAATTCCTCTATTTTCATCAAGATCTATGTTTTCTGCCCCTTTATTCTGAACAGAGGCTAAATATTTGGTATAAGGGCATGGGACAGTGGGTGCACCAGCAGTCCAGCACCATGTACGTAAACAGGGGCATAAAGTGGTGATTCATAGTTTGTTGCCCCGATAAACAAACATCCAAGAAACATATCTGGGTTGGTCCCAATTTTGTTCACTCTAGCCACCTACACCTATTTGTGGATAGAAAATCTAGTCCCGGTCATACCACTGTGTACAGAGTTACCCCTATATTTCCCTTTTCGACCAAGAGACCGGTTGGATGACCAGTCTGTACTACTTTCACCCCCTTTCCTTCCTGTTTGTACCAAGTCCGATGTACATACTAAATTCCCCCACCCCCACTTTATTTCTTGTTTGAATCAAGTACTCCCTCCGTCCAGAATTACTTGTCATCAAAATAGATGTGGCTAGAACTAAAATACATCTAGATACATCCATTTCAATGACAAGTATTTTCGGACGGAGGGAGTACAAGATTCGACTCCATGAAGTAGCTTTACCTCTAACAATAGAAGGAAAAAATATGTGACGTTGGACCATCCGATCGAGAGGGGCTGAGAGGTAGAAAATGATGCACATGCAGCGACGTAGCGAGCCGGGGAAGTAGAGCTAAGGCAGTTTCGAACGAAGATATACCTGAAGGTCGTTGGGATGTGGATAGGTGGGCGGCGGGAGGCTGGATCTGCCCACAGGCAACGACGAAGGGATCGGAGGACCTCCCGCGCAGGCACTCAGCCAGAGAAAACGGTGCGGCCGGCAGTGGGTCTCCTCCCTCGCTGTCGACGACGGCCTAAACGTAGCCCCTCCTCCCCTTCACCGGCGGAGGGGGATACGTCCGGATCTGTAACTAGCGGTGAGGATAGAAAGCCAGTGTTTTTTGAAGGGAGAAAGACAGTGTTACTACCCCTATCTTGTTTAAATCTGGAGAGGACGAGAGTATGTGAATAGAGCAACCCTAGCAACCAAGCGCGGAGGCTTCGGCCTATATATACGTAGTGAGCAACCCTAGCAAGCAACCCCTATCTTCGCCAACTTGTACAAGACCAACAAATTTGATTACTACAACGCCCTCTCCCTCACGGACTGAGCTCCGGTGCCTTAACTGCACCTGCCTTTGGCTACATGACAGGAGGGCCAACCACCTGTTGGGCCCACCTATCATAGACGCAAAAGCAGGAGCAGTAAGTTAAACTTTCGCTATCCCTCCCGCACGAGGTGGACGGACATGCAGCAGTGGATTCGATACTGTAGAAGTAGGAGTAACATCATTATTGTTCGTCTTCTCGAAGAGGCGAAGAGCCAAGCGCAACCCGAACGTGGCAGTTGCGAACGCTCGCGTGGTGCGGTTCCTTGGAGTACTAGCCAGGCTCTTGCATGAGACAAAATTGCTATTGTTTAACAATTAAACTCCATTATCCATTGGTTGATACTCATTCTGCATAGGTCCATGCACTTAGCACCATTTCCTCCTGGGGTCACCAATGTTTATTTGCTAATTAATAGCATTGCATGCAATGAACTATCCATTGCAAGTCATTAAAAGCATGCACACCTCTCATCTCTTATTGGTTGATATGTCAAGAAACAAGAAACAAGGTAGAATTTAATGCACTGCGCCTAAGTGTTTTGGGACTATTTGGTTTTCGTAAGATGACTTACACACCTAGACGGAGGGAGTAGTATAGCCCTGTAAACCGGAAAGGAGTATTTGCCTTTCTAGAGATTTCAACAAGTGACTAGACTACACCGTGTGCAGTACTCCCTCCCTTCCGGTTTATAGGGCTCAAATCTCAAATCTCATGAACCAAGGCATTTTGCGATTGGAGGAATGTATCTTGTACTTTACAAAACTAATGTAATTAAACTTATGCATTAATTACGTAGTTCTCTCGTTTTCCTCTCCGCCTTGGTCGCGCTGCACAATATTGAGCACTCCTATATGACTAGCCGCTCTATCTACATGCGGGACATTTCAGAGCATCCAGACCCGCGTGCCATCCACCAAATCATACCGAGGTGCTACAGTCGAGACTCACCTGTAACCCCGGTGTGGCCGTCATGACCCGTCATATCACAAAATCCACACCTTTACCAGCATTGGTAAGGTGGCCTCCAAGTTGGACTGGACGAAGCAACCATCATTTCACTGGAACACTCCTTCAAGCCGTTTCTTCCCTTTCTTGAAGAAAACCTCACTCCAGGCTACTCACGTCTGCCATTTTTCTTCTGTACCAACAAAGGAAAGGTGGGCGAATCAGTTATGCTGCTATATTTTATCCCAAGAATCTTCTTTTTGCGAAGCACCGACCGATTCTCACATCCTATTCTTTTCCTATTTTCATTGCGATTGTGGTTTCCTTTCGATTGCTTTTTGTTTGTCAGTTCACTGATGGATCCTGGAGCACTAGGCAAAGAGTTGCCGGCGGACAACCCACTTGAGACAGCAATCTCCAGGAAGTGAGCACCGACCAACGAGTTGACCATGTTGGCGGGCCAACCCATGGAGACGAAGAACTCCAAGAAACAAGCATTGGCCAAAGAGTTGAGGACGTTGGCGGATGAACTCCACAAAGGAAGTTGGAAGAACAACACGGGCCCAACCGTGCCTACCCCAGGAACTCTAATTGCCACCTATGTGAGGCTCAAGACCGAGTTTGAGGAGATAGTCGCTGTTGAGAAGCAGTATTCCCCTGGCAAGGTGATGGCCCCCATCGAGGACGAGGAGATGGCCCCCGGAGGAATGAGATCTCCCGGTGAGTTGCACAAGGTAAAAAATAATGGCTTATTACCATAGTTGTGGTTTTTGATTATTTGCAACGTGCTTGCTAATATGTTAGGGTTGTGCAGGTGCCGCTGGACGTCCTTGATGATTCTGATGTCGTGGCCCGTCCTGTTGGCATCGCCTCGGAGATCGATTCCGATGCCGCTGTCCATCCTGTGGACATCGCCCCAGAGATCGATTCTGATGTCGCGGTCAGTCCTGCGGACATTGCCCCAGAAATCGATTCCCATGCAGCTGTCTGTGCTGTGGTCATTGCCCGAGAGATCGATGACAAGAAATAGTTGGTCGTGCTAATCCTTCAGGGTAGTTTGCATTGCCCTGTGTTTAATTACCAGAACGATGTGTGTTATCAAACCATCTTAGGGCTAGTGCACTGTCTTGTGTGGGCGGATCTTGCTACTTTTGTTTGATAGTGAATCATGCGATGAATCATGCAAACCCTCTCCGAGTTATGGAAACAGATGTATCCTCACCAGCTTTTGATGTAATATATGGCATGATTAGATGTAAGTTTGAAATGTTTATCATATCAGCAGGGCTTGTTTGATGATTCTTGGTGTTAGTAGGCTAGCTACTGTGCGAGCTATAATACTTGCAAAACACTCACCGAAGAGAAACGTTGGGGCTGATGAGCTCGTGGTACGCTTATACTTATCCCTCGTCGATTGACCAATAGCCCTAGCTCCTAAAATTATAGGCTTAGCGATCGATGACCTAGGCGGGCTATTTTGGCCTAGTGGGTTTCAGTGCTACGACGTGCAACACAAAATCATAGCAGTGCAGAGACGTACTCCCTCTGTTCCAAAATAGATGACCTAGGCGGGCTAGTTTGGTCTAGTGGGTTTCAGTGATATGACGTGGTACAGTGCCGTCCAGTCTTCGCGTGTGGTAGCAGTATTGCGGGTACAGTAAGTTTTCTTGAAGAAGCGGAATTGAACGAAGTCATGATGGTTCCTTCGTCCGAACAACTTAAGTGGGAAAGGTTGGGCCTGCGATACGACCGGGGTAGACCAGGATAATTTTGTGCATGGCAGGTGGACCAGGATGGTCGACGTCCCACATGTCGGCGAATGAAAGTATTCTTTCCGATATAGAGGACGAGCAACGAGTATTCATTGTTTATTTTTGATGAAAGCTATTGTCTCCACTGTTACGACGGAGGAGTGTGAAACACGGAACCCTAGTGAACTTGGCATGTGCACCACTCCCTCCTTCCTCATGTAATGCCCAGGTTACAACTTTTTCTCACTTTCTCTCTATCTATTTCCTCTCAAATGTTTTTACCTTTCTTTTTTTAAGACACAATTGTTTTCACGCCTTTTTTAGAATTATTTTTTATAGTGCCTCTCTCTCCTCCACATAAGGAGTACTACTTGCTATGCATGCATGCGGCAGGCAGCTAGCATCTTGAGGGGCCAGGGCGGTTAGAGCGGGCTCCGGAAGCGGTCCGGACTCTAGCATAATTTTGTTTTTTACAGTATTTCTTTCTCCATTGACAGGTAGGCCTGCGTAGATAGATAAAGAACACAAGCTGATGAGGCGCATGCGGACTGTTTGACTGGTCAACCAGACAAATACGGAGCTATACGCTGAGCCAGTGACCATATATCACCATATCTCATATACAATGATGAAAGTGAGCTATCAAGACAAGTTCGATGACCGCCAGTGCATTTTACTCGGTAATAAATGACCAGGATTGAAGGGGAATCCAAATTTGCTTCGTCTTCTGTCCTTGAGTTCTTGACAAACCAATGCACTATACGGTTGTCCGGCCACTCCACCCCAGAGCTCTCACTAAGCGTCGTTCATGCCACCGCGCCGCATACTAACCAGTAAGGCAGCGATGGCATCCCGCCGCGCCGAGTTCCTCGCCGCCCACGACCGCACACAAAATGGTAGGGAAGCGATGGCATCCCGCCGTGCCATGTTCATCGCCACTCGCGACCTCACAACTATGTGGGAGGAATTTGAAGATGCCATGGCTGAATGGGCGGTAGAGCAAGAGGCGGCCAAAGCCGCACAGAGGGAGCGGGAAAGTCAGAAAGCACTCAAGAAAAGAGAGGCCCGCCGCCGCAAGTAAGAAAAGGATGCACACGCTGCTGCGGAGAGGTCGGCGGAGATCCAAGCACGGTGGGGTGTCGCCAACAAAGCCGGGAAGGAGAACGACGGCGTCTGGCCAGCATGTGATAAGTAGCAGTGCTAGTAGTTACTGTGTATGTGTGTGTGTGTCTAAGTACGAGCATGTACAAGTACTACTAGTTACTACTGTAGTTTTTAGAGCAAATTATCAGTACATTAGCCTAGACTAAATGGAAAAATTCCTATCCTAAGCATCAAATGGCATCTCTTTCTCTATAGGAATTGAGATGCATGTCATCTCACTTCCTATGATTTTCATATTCCTATCCTATGAACGAAAGGAGGCCTCTGTTGGAGTAACTACTGTAGCTAGCAGTACTGCTGGTACAGTAGTTTTCTTCAAGAAGCGGAATTCAACGAAGTCATGATGGTTCCTTCGTCCAAGCAACTTCAAAGTGGGAAGTGGGCCTGTGATTTGATGGCTCATTAGTCATATTTACTGCGGCACGACGACCTGGGTGACTCCCTTGGAGTTCTGCGTGCATGGCAAGTGGACCAGGATGGTCGACGTCCCACATGTTGGCGAACGGAAGTATTCTTTCCGATATCGAGGAGCAAGGAAACCGCGTGGTATAGTATCACTGCTGATTGGTTCGCAAAAAAATAGTATCACTACCGATTTATAATTATTTTTTATTTCTGATGAATGCTAGCGTTTCAACTCTTACGACGAAGGGTGCCAAACACGGCACGTGCTGGATGTCCCACACATCAGCGAAAGGAGTGGGGCATGAACAGCGTGGTGGAGCCCAGCGTAAAAAACAGCGTGGTAGAGCGTCTCCACTTCTTCCACTTCTGGGTCGGAGACCACACGTAGTAGTACTTAGTGGTATGAATGATACAAAGTGCGACCTGGAGACAAAGACACGTCTAGTTGGAAGGTCTCGGGGCATACACGTAAACAAATATAAAAGTTAATATGTGCCTCCAACTAATATAGTAATAGTTGAGTACTTAGGCACATACTCCATAACATCACCGTGCATTGCACGTACAACATTTAGTGGTAGTACGTAGTAAGAGACAAATGCCGCCCAAGAGTTCCCTTCTCGACCAACTTTTGGGTGTTTGGTAGAGTGTATGGAGGGTGCATGGGTCCACACTAGTTTAGCACAAATACACTAGAAGCATGCATGAAGAGAACATGCATGAAGAGGGGTGTTGAGTTGAGCATGCATAAAGAGGGAACAATTATGCTGAGACGAGAATGCAACCAAACACACCCTATATGCCACACATGTTCATACCATTTGTGCCTTTCTACTTCACTTACTGCGCTACATTACTCAGGTTCGTACGTCCACTCCTGGGTACATGTTCGTCTCGTAGTTCCAGTCCCACGTGTTCTTAAAATAGATGGAACGATCCTTGCATAACACGTGCATCTTGATGCTAGATGTTTCGCGTGTTGGCAAAAGGATGAACAAAGCTCACGTAAAAAAATAGAGTGGAAGAACATAGATTCCGGACAACCGAGAAGGAGCAAGGAACCTCGTGGTGGAGCGTCTGCACTCATAATATTTAATATTATTCAGCGATATAAAATTAACCAATCATCTCAAAGTGGACTGAAAGAGTACGAAACACGGCAGCCCAGTGTAGTATCATACTAGTACATGGCTAACCCACGCTATCACCATATTTCTTGGCTTCCGTGCGACACCTATCTCTAGTAATCCAGCAGCCTGTATCGCTTCTCCCTCCTCGTCTCTATCAAAGTGCGGCGGGCTGGCGTTTCTGCCGTCTATTGAGGTCGGTTAACTATCACATGTTACTGACATGCCGAGAGCATTCTAAAAAAATCCTTTCACGTTCCATTTTCAAAAAGAAAAAAATCATTTCACGTACGAATTTGCATGTATGCTTTGAGCAACTTGCATGTCCTATACTGCTCCTATTTGGTACTCTAACTTACCTAGAGGTTAGACTAACTCATGACTAACCTTGAACTAACTGTAGCCAAAGAGGTGTTTGGGTGACAGGGTTAGATTGACAATAAATGCACTTCATGGAGAGAGAAAAGTGATTTTTCAGTGGTACCAATGAGAACTATCTCCAGTTAGCACCTCTTGGGTGGGATAGTTTTTTTTGGTGGGTTCGGTGCAACTTGCTCCAATTTAAACCCTCATGATTGGATAGTTTAGGGCTATTTGAGCCCCAACTAGCTCAAACTAACTCTAACCCGTGGATCCAAACAGGGCCTATGGCCAGTCTCGACGCGGAGCAGTCGCGTGCACCGGGAAGCGGCGCTCTCTCGGCCGTCGCGCCACATCAAAGCCGGTGCCAGTGAGAGGTCGCCTCCGCTCTGGCCGGGCATTAATGCGGCACTGATGCTCTAGGGCGATGCTGACCGTTTCACGCGGGAAGCGCGCACTGGCAAGGGAGTGTAGGTTTTGAACCGTTTCAGGTGTAGTACTGGTAGTTTGCAAAACTACTCAATTATTGCACTCAGTTTCCTAAGAAATTGTCATAAAAAACGTTACTCCACAGCACGCTTCCCTTATCCTTCCTCTTCCACCGCCCGCGCACGTCCGCGGGAAGCAACCGGTCAACCCTTATATAGGAGTGCTAGCACAAAAAGATGCATGCATGACCACTAAAATTTCCATATTAAAGCGCCGCTCCGGCGGGAGTATGGCGTATGTTGTTACCTTCGGCCGGCCCATGGCTACGGGCGACGGCGACTAGAGAAGAGGCGGCGGGAGGGGAATGAATGCAGCTACTGTTTGGGTTCGCCTTCCGGCTTAAATAAATGCGCAGCATCACGTGTACCCGCGGGTGCACAAATTGTAACATACGTGTCTACTTAAGTGGGCGTCACGTAACTGGTGTGTGTGTGAGAGAGATTCTGACATGTACTCAACCTTTTGCATCAGGATATGAGTATAATGGTATTTACTTTAGCTAGTGATTTATGTGGCCATGTTAATGTGGTTGTGTCAAAAAAATGTCACTTCCTACTCGTGATTTGCGTTATATAATTACAAGCAAGATTCTCATGCATTGCACGGAACATCAATATGCATTTTTTTACAGAACACCTCATGTGATTGACCCATGCAGGAGTAATCCCATGTGTAAAAACTAATGATATCTCAAGAATTTTATCAGAAAACTGGTATCTCGAGAATGTCATCGAAAAATGAAAGATCAGAGATAAGGCGAGGAGGAGTGGAGCGTGGTGGTGATTGGTGGTCGGAATGGGCGGAGGCATGGGGATGGACGGCGCCGACAGGCGGCAGCGGCCACCATGCATGCTAGATTGTTCCAGAGACTTATTCCTTTTTTAGTTACTGAGCAATGAGGTTATAGGAGATAATGATGTGGAGAGAGGTGCGGGTATCTTTTGTAAAATTATCATAGTTTGCTTTCTATCCTCAGATATAGATCATACGGTCTGTATTACAAGATGGCAGGCACACCATCCCCACCAACTCATTTTTATAAGGGTACAGATGATAAGTTTGCTGACTACTAAAGTAAAGTGGAATTTGTCCATGTTATGCAAGTAAATAAAGGTTATTGTTTATCATACGGGTAAGGTTGGATGAACGGTGGTAGGAACAAATGCTTCGCCTAGAGCATGTGTGTGTGAGATGGAGTCTTAGTGTGTGGGGAGGGGGGTGTGTGTGAGAGAGAGAGAGGAGAGAGAGAGAGATGGAGTCTTAGTTTGTGTGTGTGTGTGAGGGAGAGAGA
>NC_057803.1:338326145-338336588 GCF_018294505.1 Triticum aestivum | reverse complement strand
AGGGAAGAGAAGGTGTGTGCGCGTGAGAGGAGTCGACTTCGAGAGAACGTGTTTGTTCGAGAGACACCGAGGAAGACTACTATATATCGATGGTGCATGTAGGCGGGAATTAAACTAAGGGATGGTCTTATTGGTGTCGGGGATATAGGAGAAGAGTGAGAGGTGGGGGGGGGGGTAGCTAGAAGGAGATTGTTAAGTGTGAGTGTGTGTTTTACCCATCCAGGCGGAAGTTATGTGCACAAAAGAGGAGAACGATTCGATGTGGCGTTAGGATTGAGGGTAATTAACTACGTATGGAGACATAGAGACCTTGAACGTGCATGTGTGAGAGGTATACATGTATACGTGGGATGTGTGTGTGTGTGCGCGCGCATGTTCGAGATAAAAGAAAGAAGACATAAGTCATAAGATCAACGACATGGGAGAGACGGATCAGTATGACAATATGCATGCATGTGAGAATGCATGGAAGAAGTCCCGACAATTGAGCATGTGTTTTTGTCTTTAGAGATAGTGGCGTGGGCTGGAGCATGCATCTATGGCGAGAGTGATAGCTAGAGAGACATATGAGGGAACGCAATATATCTCTAGGGAGAGAGGGTGTGTGTGAGCGACATACAAGAGAACAATGGAGAAATATGATACCCTGGGAGACAGAGTTTGTGCTTGTGTGTGAGAAAGAGATATTGAAGAGGAAGAGTCGTAGGTTCTCATATCAAAGGAGCGAAAGACATCTCTATATCAGGGGTGTGCGAGTGGCACACATGGGAATAGTAGAGAGAAATGAGACCCTGACAGACAAAGTTTTGTGTTTGTGTGAGAGAAAGAGATTCCACATGGAGAATCATAGTTAGAGACACATAGCAGGGAGCGAGATATACTTAGAGAGAGATAGAGTGATGAAGGTCGAGGGAGAGAGTACCATCAATGTGTTATGAAGATAAAAGATCATTGTCGACATACAGGTAGCACGAGAGATACCAGAGAGACGATGAACGCGTATAGGTCCAGAGAGATAGTCCTATATAAGCATGAGTGATAGCTATATGAGACGAATATCTGTATTAAAGGGCATTCAAATATTTAAACTGGAGATCACGACATCGATAATATCATAACGCAAATTGGTGTATCAAACATGCATATTCATTTGAATTTGGGCACACGTGTAATGTTATATAGTTTATCAATATTGGTGATCCATAGATTCTTCAATTACAAAAAATGCATGGTTTATATGCAATTAATGTCTAAACGGGATTACACTATATGTTGCGTGTGTGAAACACATTATACATGTTTGAGAAGTAAAAAAAACCCCGCATGAAACACACATTAATTGGAGACAGTTAGCGAGGAATGCATACATTGGATTTCAACATAAAGTGGTTTCAAATATTTGAAAATCCAAATTGATGGATACAACCTTATGAATCTGAGATCATTCCATTTGTAAACCATATTTATGTATAAATGGTGTTGTGCTTTTGAAAGTATATATAAAAAATGATGTAAATAGAATGTAATTCCAATTGAAAATGGATCCCTCCTGAAAAAATAGAATACAAACGGAATTCGAATTGAGTTGGCACGGTAAACGTGCACTCTGCAAAATTTGAACGAAGCGGGGAAAGTCGCAGTAACCACCCGAAACCAAAATCTGCAAGATGGAATTCACTACTGCATATCCCTGCCACGCAAAGCCTATATGCTGGATTTCTATAGGTTTCGATAGGGGTAGGTTTGTAATTTCACCCAAACATGACGTAACAGCCTCTCACCCGGATTCATACACGGTGGGCGCCAAAACACAGTGTGTCCTCGGCCGAAATCGACTCCCTCCCCGATTCATATTCATACACGGTGGGCGCCAAAAACAAACTCTCGTCGGCAAATATTCGGTGTATGCGAGATTACCGTCCTATCCCCAACCGACTAGTGTTGCTGTGATGTAGTAGAAATTTGAAACGGGGGCTAAGTTTGTAAATTTCCTCGCATTTGAGACAAGCGCGCCCTGAATACATGGTTCCCCCCTTCCTCTCTACCTCCCTTTTCCCCATTCGTACTTCGTGGGCGCCAAAACACCCTCTCCACCCCACCCTCGTTGATGCTGATTTCAGGGACTTAGAATTTCACTAAGTCCTAGACCTGTCTTTATTTTTATGCTATGTTCATGTTGTTTCCTAGTGATCCGTGCCTCTTTTGAGGATGATCAGTAAGGATGTTTTGTTAACATTGTGGTGCTATATTCATCCATGTATCTGTTTGCAATTATGGAGCATCCTATCTTGACTCAATCGAGCTCTACTTTTGATATAAAATGATCCTGGCAGATTGTTGACATGTTTAGCGATTTTGCCGAGGATGTTACTATTGATCCGGGCATGCTATGTTGTTGTTCTTGCCATGTCTAGCTTCTATGCCATGTCTTATTGATGGGTTTATGATTAGTTTGTCATGCCATGCTCTGTAGTGAGTGCATCGAGCTCGTAAACATGCCTACTCGTTAACTGTTTTGCATGCTCCAGTTTTTCACTAAGTCTGAATCTGTTTATGTTTTTGCCATGTTCACATGCTTGCAATTGTATTTTGTGATCACTTTTTGCTCAAGGTCACTAAGGGACTTTTGTTAAGTGCTTTGAGTAACTTCATGCCATGCCTTTCTTTGCCATGATATGTTCTTGTAGCATTTAGTTTTCACGCTCTAAAGATTGCTACCTGATGATAAATTCCTGACTTGTGTTAATTTCACTATCTAAAACATGTTATCATTTGCCCTTTTGCCATGCTCGTTTGAAGCTGTTAATGGGTGAATTAGCCATAGCTCAGTGTTCATATTTTGTCAAGAATCTTGAGTGGATCCCTGCCATGTATTTTGTTGCCATGTTTGAGTGATGTAGTATATTTAACTTGATGCATTTAGATGGCTACTTGCTGTTTATCGTAGACCGGTGCCATATTTGTTTTGCTTGCCATTTCCAAACCATGCATCCGATTCCGGTGATCTTTGTATCGATTTCAACCGAAATCAACTCACCTTTCCAGTGGAACTCTTGGATTTCCATGTTGAGGCTAGGTTCAATCATTCCTTTCCAAATCATGCTTATGCATCACATACCGCATCCCGCATATCATGCCATGTTCATGTGTTGGTTGTTTACTATGTTGTGTGCTTCTTTCCGGTGTGGCTTCTTCGGGTTGGTTCCAATAACGTCACGTTTGTGAGGATCTGTTCAACTACGTCCGTTTGTCTTCTTCATGGACTCATTCTTCTTCCTTGCTGGATTTCAGGCAAGATGACCATACCCTCGAAATCACTTCTATCTTTCCTTGCTAGTTACTCGCTATTTTCCCATGCCTATGCTGCAATACCTACCACTTGCTCATCATGCCTCCCATATTGTTAAGCCAAGCCTCAAACCTCCTTGTCCTAGCAAACCGTTGTTTGGCTATGTTACCGCTTTGCTCAGCACCTCTTATAGTGTTGTTAGTTGCAGGTGAAGATTGGAGCTTGTCCCATGTTTGGAACATGGATATTTTGTTGGGATATCACAATATCTCTTATTTAATTAATGCATCTATATACTTGGTAAAGGGTGGAAGGCTCGGCCTTATGCTTGGTGTTTTGTTCCACTCTTGCCGCTCTAGTTTCCGTCATATCGGTGTTATGTTCCCGGATTTTGCGTTCCTTACACGGTTGGGTTATAATGGGAACCCCTTGACAGTTCGCCTTGAATAAAACTCCTCCAGTAATGCCCAACATTGGTTTTACCATTCGCCACCTAGCCTTTTCTTTCCCTTGGGTTCTGCAGCCTCAAGGGTCATCTTTATTTAAACCCCCCTGGGCCAGTGCTCCTTTGAGTGTTGGTCCGACCGAGTAGACTGTGGGGCCACCTCAAGGCAACTTGAGGGTTGGTTTTACTCGTAGGATGTCTCATCTAAGTGTGCCCTGAGAATGAGATATGTGCAGCTCCTATCAGGATTTGTCGGCACATTCATGCGGTGTTGCTGGACTTGTTTTACCATTGTCGAGGATGTCTTGTAACCAGGATGCCGAGTCTGATCGGATTGTCTTGGGAGAAGGAATATCCTTCGTTGACCATGAGAGCTTGTGATGGGCTAAGTTGGGACACCCCTGCAGGGATTTGAACTTTCGAAAGCCGTGCTAGTGGTTATGGGCAGATGCGAATTTGTTAATGTCCGGTTGTATAAAACCTGAAGTTTATCTTAATTAAAATACATCAACCGTGTGTGTAGCTGTGATGGTCTCTTCTCGGCGGAGTCCTGGAAGTGAAAACGGTGTTGGAGTTATGATTGACGTAGGTTGTTCTAGGATCACTTCTTGATCATAGTTGTTCGACCGTGCTTTTGCCTTCTCTTCTCGCTCTCTTTTGCGTATATGTTTGCCACCAAATATGCTAGTCACTTGCTGCAGCTCCACCTTATACCTTTTACCCTTCCTATAAGCTTAAATAGTCTTGATCGCGAGGGTGTGAGATTGCTGAGTCCCCGTGACACACAGATACTTCCAAAACCAGTTTGCAGGTGCCGATGAAATCATGCAGGTGACAAAACCGAGCTCAAGGAGGAGCTAGTTGAAGACCTTATTCGTTTTGTGTGTTTCATTTCAGTTGATCAGTAGTGGAGCCCGGTTGGGGTCGATCGGGGATCTGTGTAGCATTTGGGGTAGTCTTCTTTATTTTGGTTCCATAGTTAGACCTTGTTTGTATCTGGATGATGTAATGCTTTATTCATGTATTGTGTGAAGTGGCGATTGTAAGCCAACTATGTATCCTTTCCCCCTTATTGTATTACATGGGTTGTTGTGAAGATTACCTCACTTGAGACATTGCTTTCAATGCGGTTATGCCTCTAAGTCATGCTTCGACACGTGGGAGATATAGTCGCATCGAGGGCATTACAAGTTGGTAATCAGAGCCTTCCCCGACCTTAGGAGCCCCCTGCTTGATCGAATCGTTGGCGTTGTTGAGTCTAGAAAAATGTTTTCTGTCATTTAGGAATTATATATATCGGAGAGTTAGGAATTCTTTTTACTCCTCGGTCCCTTCGTCGCTCTGGTGAGGCATCCTGACGTAGAGTTTTGACTCTTCTTGAGGGAGTCCTGGATTAGGGGGTGTTCGGATAGCCGAACTATACCTTCAGCCGGACTCCTGGACTATGAAGATACAAGATTGAAGACTCCGTCCCGTGTCCAGAAGGGACTTTCCTTGGCGTGGAAGGCAAGCTTGGCGATATGGATGTTCAGATCTCCTACCATTGTAACCGACTCTATGTAACCCTAACCCTCTCCGGTGTCTATATAAACCGGAGGGTTTTAGTCCGTAAGACAACATACACATCAACAATCATACCATAGGTTAGCTTCTAGGGTTTAGCCTCTCTGATCTCGTGGTAGATCTACTCTTGTACTACTCATATAATCAATATTAATCAAGCAGGACGTAGGGTTTTACCTCCATCGAGAGGGCCCGAACCTGGGTAAAACTTCGTGTCCCTTGCCTCCTGTTACCATCCGGCCTGGACGCACAGTTCGGGACCCCCTACCCGAGATCCGCCGGTTTTGACACCGACATTGGTGCTTTCATTGAGAGTTCCTCTGTGTCGTCGCCGTCAGGCTCGATGGCTCCTACGATCATCTATAGTGATGCAGTCCAGGGTGAGACCTTCCTCCCCGGACAGATCTTCGTCTTCGGCGGCTTCGCACTGCGGGCAATTCACTTGGCCACTTGGAGCAGATCGAAAGCTACGCCCCCGGCCGTCAGGTCAGATTTGGAAGTTTAAACTACATGGCTAACATCCGCGGAGACTTGATCTTCGACGGATTCGAACCACTGCTGAACGCGCCGCACTGTCACGACGAGCACGATCTAGCTCTGCCACCGAACAGTGCCCTGGAGGCCGCACCCGCATCGGCTCCGACCCTTAGTTCGGAGCCAACCGCGCCGATTGAGGATGAGCGGTTGGATGCCACCTCGGGGGTTGTAATCCCAACGGCGGTTGAGCCGAACACCAGCCCCGTACTCTGTGAGACTCGTGACTCCATGGAGCCGGATTCTTCTCCGGACTCCGAACCCTCCGCGCCCCTGCCGATCGAATCCGATTGGGCGCCGATCATGGAGTTCACAGCCGCGGATGTCTTTCTGCACTCGCCTTTCGGCGATATCCTGAAGTCACTGAAGTCTCTCTCTTTATCAGGAGAGCCCTGGCCGGACTACGGTCAGCAAGGTTGGGGTACGGACGATGAAGAAATTCAAAACCCACCCACCACCCGCTTCGTAGCCACTGTCGATGACTTGACCGACATGCTCGACTTCGACTCCGACGACATCGACGGTATGGACACCGATGAAGGACATGATGAAGAATCAGCGCCTATTGAGCCCTGGAATGCCACCTCGTCATACGACGTATACATGGTGGATGCACCAAAAGATGACGACAAAGAGCGGAAGGACGCACCGAAGGATTGTTCCCTCGAAAAGCATTCAAAGCGGCAACGCAAGCGCCGCCCCAAATCTCGCCTCGACAAAAATAGCAATCACACAGACCCAGCGCTGGAGCAGGGCGAACCGCTACCGGACAACGGCAATCCAGATAATCAAACCAAACAAACAAACCCTATCAAGGATAATGGTCCGGACGACATAACGCCGGACAGACACCCGGAGCAGCAGACTGCCCATAAAAGGCTTGTTGCCACCGCGAGGAGTCTGAAAAAGCAGAAGCAAAGGCTCAAGGCTGCGCAAGACACACTCCACATTAGATGGAGCAAAATACTCAACACAGCAGCGAGGTATGGCGACAATCGCCCCTCCAAGAGCTACCCAAAGCGGAAGCTGCTACCCGAATTCGATGAGGAGGCCGCAGACCCCCCACAACCAAATATCAAAGCAGCCACCTGGTCGGATAGACGACCCCTCTACCAACACAGAGCGGCATATAACGCCGCTCACAATATAACATGTGACCCAGGTGAGGGTTCGCACCCAAAGGACGGTGCAACAAGATCCATCTATGGACCACGCAAGCGCCCCCCAGCATACAATGCAACACAACAAGTATCCGAACAACGCGACACACCCAGCTACAGGGGTGCCGCACACCCCCTGTGTTTCACCGATGAGGTGCTGGACCATGAATTTCTAGAGGGATTCAAACCCGTAAAAATAGAGGCATACGACGGAACAACAGACCCTAGGGTTTGGATTGAGGACTATATCCTTCATATCCATATGGCTCGAGGAGATGATCTCCACGCAATCAAATACTTACCCCTCAAGCTCAAAGGGCCAGCTCGTCACTGGCTCAAAGGCCTCCCCGAAAGCTCCATTGGAATTTGGGAAGAGCTTGAAGACGCCTTTCGGGCAAATTTTCAAGGGACTTATGTCCGACCTCCAAATGCGGATGATCTGAGTCATATAACTCAGCAGCCCGGAGAGTCAGCCCGAAAGATTTGGAATAGGTTTCTTACTAAAAATAACTAGATTGTCGACTGTCCGGACGCCGAAGCCTTAGCGGCTTTCAAGCATAGCGTCCGTGACGAATGGCTCGCCAGACACCTCGGCCAAAATAAGCCGAGAACGATGGCCGCATTAACAAACCTCAGGACCCGCTTTTGCGTGGGTGAGGACAGCTGGCTAGCCATATGCAGCACCAACGACCCCAGTACATCGGAAGTTAGAGATGGAAACGGGAAATCACGGTGCAACAGCAATAACAAACGCGGAATAAAGAAGACAGCACGAAGGGCATGGGAGTAAATGCCGGATTCAAAAGCTCTCGGCCAGGTCAAAAGCCGCCCACTAAAGGCACCAGGGATGAACTGTCCAGCCTCAACAAAATTCTGGACCAAGTATGTCAGATCCACAGTACCCCGGGTAAACCTGCTAATCATACCCATAGAGAATGTTGGGTCTTCAAGCAGTCTGGCAAGCTCAACGCCATACACAAGGGGGAGGACACACCAAGTGAAGACGAGGGCGAGCCCCCCAAGCAAGACACGGGGGAACAAAAGAAATTCCCACTAGAAGTCAAAACAATAAACGTACTACACATGATCAAGGGAAAAACAATGTGGCACCCCCAGGAAAATATACCCAAGTGCCTGTCACCTCGAAGTCCTGCCAATGGTCGTCTCAACCGATCACTTTTTACCATCGTGATTACTCAGCAAGTATCCGACACGCAGGATGGGCTGCCTTGGTATTAGACCCAGTAATTGGTGGATATCACTTCACACGAGTCTTGATGGACGGCGGCAGCAGCCTAAACCTAATATACCAGGATACAATCCGCGGGATGGGGTTAGACCCAACACAAATTCGCCATAGCAATATTACCTTTAAAGGAGTAACGCCAGGCCCAGGGGCTCGTTGTACGGGCTCCCTCCTACTACAAGTTATATTCGGCTCCCCCGATAACTTCCGTCGCGAGCATTTAACTTTCCACATTGCTCCGTTTAAAAGTGGCTATCAAGCACTGCTCGGACGCGAAGCTTTCGCTCGCTTTAATGCAATACCACACTACGCCTCCCTCGCACTCAAGATGCCCGGTCCACGTGGCATCATTACGGTGCACTGAGATATCAAGCGCTCTCTGCGCGCCGAAGAGAGTGAGGCTGCCTTGGCAGCCGAACATTAAAGACGTCTGGACCAGCGATCGAGTCCGGCGCCGCTATTTACACCGAATAAGTGATCACACCCCTATTCGTCAATACAAGGGGCTCAACGCGCGTAGACAAGTGGCAATTTCTTATCATCTTCAATTATACATGGTTTCTTTAAAAACTATGTTTTTGCACGACAACTCTTTCACTTAACTTCCTCTCTTTTACAGACGATCATCGTGCTACACCCGTCCAGGATACGGCACAACGGAGACACAGGCGCAGACGTGCAGCAGGGACCCGCTCAAAGGATTCTTTTTAGATTAAGACCCCGCGTAAACCTTTTTTACTGTCCAACACTCAAAGGAGCACTGGCCTGGGGGGGTTAAAATAATGATGACACTTGAGTCCACAAAACCCAAGGGAAAGGAAAGGCTAGGTGGCGAATGGTAAAAGCAATGTGGGGCATTGCAGGAGGAGTTTTATTCAAGGCAAACTGTCAAGGGGTTCCCATTATAACCCAACCGCGTAAGGAACGCAAAATCCGGGAACATAACACCAATATGACGGAAACTAGGGCGGCAAAAGTGGAACAACACACTAGGCATAAGGCCGAGCCTTCCATCCTTTACCAAGTATATAGATGCATTAATTAGATAAGAGATATTGTGATATCCCAACAAGTAAACATGTTCCAACAAGGAACAACATCTCCATGTTCCAACAAGGAAACAAACTTCAATCTTCACCTGCAACTAACAACGCTATAAGAGGGGCTGAGCAAAGCGGTAACATAGCCAAACAACAGTTTGCTAGGACAAAGTGGGTTAGAGGCTTGGTTCAACAATAGGGGAGGCATGATAAGCAAGTGGTAGGTATCGCAACATAGGCATAGCAAAAGAGCGAGCAACTAGCAAGTAAAGATAGAAGTGATTTCGAGGGTATGGTCATCTTGCCTGAAATCCCGCAAGGAAGAAGAACGAGTCCATGAAGAAGGCAAACGAACGTAGTCGAACGGATCCTCACACACGCAACATTATCGGAACCAACCCAAAGAAGCAACACCGGAAAGAAGCACACAACATAGTAAACAACCAACACATAACCAAGGCATGATGCACAATCAAGTATGATGCATGTCCAGTTTAATGAGGCATGGCATGGCAAAGTGCACAAACAACACTACAAGTTAAGTGTAGCTCAATATGGATCGGGATGCATATTGACAAAACACCACATTAAGTTATTTAGTTCGATCTCGTTTATGTACCAAACAATATTAAATGTTGTTAAAGATGGCAAGAGGGTGAAGCAAAGTAAAACTACCTATCTAGTCAAGTTTAAATGAGGCCGGAAGCAACGAACAACAATTCCGGTAAATCCCCATGTGCATATATTAGGTTTGGTATTATTCTGCCCTAAACCATATTTTATAGTTATTAAACATGCAAGATGATTCCACCATGTTAAACTATGCATTTTTCTACCCCATTTACATATAAAGATTGTTAGGTTTGGAGCTACGGTTATTAAGTTATGAATTAAAGCATTTTAACGAGTGATTTAAGCAAATTTAAACAAACGACATTTTAAACATTTTAAACATAGATGAAAGTGGTAAATTATTAATCTACACAAAATTTTAAGCAAGTTTCATATATTAAGTTTTTACAAAAGATGCATGGTTGGTGAGCTATGATATGCATGGAGCTTAGGGGTTTTTCTGCAAATCTGTAAACTCCGGAATAATAGACAAATCACAGACACTAAAAAAACATACGCGGGCCAAAACTGGGCAGCCCAACAGTGCATGGCCC
>NC_057803.1:338012799-338024139 GCF_018294505.1 Triticum aestivum | reverse complement strand
GTCGAAGGGCAGCGAGGCGGCTCGGCGGCCGGAGTGCGGGGAGGAGAGGCCCCGGGCGGCGTGACGTGGGAGGAGGGCGGCGGCAGGCGTGGGCTCGCGGGGGCCCTCCCTGGGTCGGGCGGGCCGCGGCGGTGGAGGCGGTGGCGGCGCCATGTGGCGCGACGGGAGTGGGCGGCGGCGATGTCCGGCGCGGTGCGGACAATGTCCGGCGCGCGGAGGCGATTTCTAGGGTTTCCGGGAGGGGATCCGAGATTTTTCGAGGGGACCTATTTATAGGCATAGAGGGAGCTAGGAGAGTCCAAATGAGGTGCGGTTTTCGACCACACGATCGTGATCGAACGATCTAGATGATGGAGAAGGCTTAGGTGGGTTTTGGGCCAAATTGGAGGCGTGTTGGGCTGCAACACACACGAGGCCTTTTCGGTCCCTCGGTTAACCGTTGGAGTATCAAACGAAGTCCAAATGATACGAAACTTGACAGGCGGTCTACCGATAGTAAACCAAGGCCGCTTGGCAAGTCTTGGTCCAATCCGGAAATGTTTAATCCCCACATATGAAAGAAAGGTAGAAATGACCACCGGAGGAGAACGAAGCGCCGGAATGCAAAACGGACAATGAGGAAAATGCTCGAATGCATGAGATGAACACGTATGCAAATGCAATGCACATGATGACATGATATGAGATGCATGACAACGATAACAACACACGGAGACAAAGACCCGAACCCGAGAAAATAAATTAACTTAATGCCAGAAACGGCAAGAGTTGGAGTACAAATTGGGAAAGTTACATCCGGGGTGTTACAACACTCCACCACTACGAAAGGATCTCACCCCGAGATCTAGGACTGAAAGAACGTCGGGTACTCAGAATGGAGGTGATCCTCGCGTTCCCAGGTAGCTTCACGGTCGGAATGGTGTGACCACTTGACTTTGAGAAATTTGATTGACTTGTTGCGAGTCTTGCGTTCAGTCTCTTCGAGAATAGCAACTGGGTGCTCATGATAAGAGAGATCTTCTTGGAGCTCAATGTCTTCGAAGTTGACGGTGCGGTCAGGAGTCTTGAAGCACTTTCGAAGCTGAGAGACATGAAACACATCATGAACATTTGCAAAGCTTGAAGGAAGCTCGAGTTGATAGGCGAGGTCGCCTCTCTTGCTGACAATCTTGAAAGGTCCCACGTATCTGGGGGCAAGCTTCCCTTTGATACCGAAGCGACGAGTACCTTTCATAGGAGAGACGCGGAGGTAAACATGATCTCCGATCTGAAAAGCCAAATCGCGGTGCTTACTATCATAGTAACTCTTCTGACGGGATTGGGCTGCTTTGAGGTTATCACGAATGACTTTGCACATTTCTTCTACCTCTGTGATTAAGTCATTACCCAAAAGCTGACGTTCACCGGTTTCAGACCAGTTGAGAGGGGTACGACACTTCCTGCCATACAGAATTTCAAATGGGGCCTTGCCCAAACTTGCTTGAAAACTATTGTTGTAGGAGAATTCAGCATAAGGAAGACAATCCTCCCACTTCATGCCGAAGGAGATCACACAAGCCCTGAGCATATCTTCAAGAATTTGGTTGACACGCTCGACTTGACCGCTAGTTTGGGGATGGAAAGTTGTGCTGAAGCGGATGTTGGTGCCCATGGACTTCTGAAAAGAATCCCAAAACTTTGAGGTAAAGATGCTGCCACGGTCTGAAGAGATAACTTGAGGAATACCGTCCAGAGAGACAATATGAGAGTTATAGAGTTCCGCCAATTGAGCTGCAGTGATCGACTCTTTGATAGGTAGAAAGTGAGCCACTTTGGTGAGTTTGTCGATGACAACGAATATAGCATCATTGCCACGCTTGGACTTTGGAAACCCAGTCACGAAGTCCATCTCAATGTGGTCAAACTTCCATTCTGGAATGGCAAGAGGTTGGAGGAGACCAGCTGGCCTTTGGTGTTCTGCCTTCACTCTTCTGCAAACATCACATTCATTCACGAATTGAGCAATCTCGCGCTTCATTCGAGTCCACCAATAAGCCTGCTTGAGGTCCTGATACATCTTCGTGCTCCCAGGGTGGATGGAGAGGAGAGAATTGTGAGCCTCATTCATGATCACTTTACGAAGTTCACCTTTGGGCACAACAATACGATCCTCGAAGAAGAGAGTGTCCTTGTCATCAAGGCGGTAGCACTTGTACTTGGGTTGACTCTTGGCAATCCCAATCTTCACCTTTTTCAACATAGCATCAAGAAGCTGGGCTTGGCGAATCTGGTCTTCTAAGGTAGGAGAGACTTGAAGGTTGGCAAGGAAACCTTGAGGAACAACTTGAAGATTAAGTTTGCGGAAAGCTTCACAAAGCTCGGGTTGATAAGGCTTGAGAATCAGACTGTTGCAATAAGCCTTTCTGCTCAATGCGTCAGCAATCACATTGGCCTTGCCTGGAGTATACTCGATACTCAGATTATACTCTTGAATCATTTCGACCCATCGCCTGAGGTTGAGATTAGGCTGAGTGAAGATGTACTTGAGACTCTTGTGATCAGTGAAAATGTCCACTTTTCTTCCCAATAAGAGATGTCTCCAAATCAAAAGAGCATGCACAACTGCCGCCAACTCGAGATCATGAGTGGGGTAGTTCTTCTCATTGGGCTTCAACTGGCAAGAGGTATAAGCAACAACTTTCTTCTCTTGCATCAATACTGCGCCAAGACCTTGGAGAGAGGCATCACAAAAGACCTCGTACGGCTTGGATTCATCAGGCGGAGTCGGAACTGGAGCAGTGATCAATTTCTCTTTCAAAGTGTTGAAAGCAATGTCACACTCCGGAGACCAAACGTACTTGACGTGCTTCTCGAGAAGATTTGAGAGAGGCTTCGCGATCTTAGAAAAGTTTTCAACGAATCTTCGACAATAGCTTGCGAGACCGAGGAAGCTACGGAGTTGCTTCACGTTCTAAGGAGATTCCCAATTCACAATTGCAGACACCTTCTCAGGATTCACGGCAATGCCCTTGGCAGAGATGATATGACCAAGATAAAGAACCTCATCAAGCCAAAATTCGCACTTGGAGAACTTGGCGTAGAACTGATGTTCTCTGAGCTTATCAAGAACCAAACGCAAGTGCTTGGCATGATCTTCCTTGTTCTTCGAGAAAACCAGAATGTCATCGAGATAGACCAAAACGAAGTCATTGGTGTAGGCGTTGAAGATGAAGTTCATCGTGCGAGAGAAAGTCGGAGGAGCGTTAACGAGGCCAAAAGACATGACAGTGTATTCATATGAACCATAGCTTGTCCTGAAAGCCGTCTTGGGAATATCTTGCTCACGAATTCGAATCTGATGATAACCCATACGGAGATCAAGCTTGGAGAATACTTGGGCACCTTTGAGTTGTTCGAACAGCTCGTTGATGCTGGGAAGTGGGTATTTGTTCTTGATGGTCTTCTTGTTCAATGGACGGTAATCAACACAAAGTCGGTCCGTTCCATCCTTCTTCTTCACAAAAAGAACACCACAACCCCACGGAGAAGAACTAGGCCGGATGAGACCCATTTTCTCTTGAATATCGAGTTGCTTCTTCAGCTCCTTCAACTCTTCAGGTTCGAGCTTGTAAGGACGCTTGCACACAGGTTCCGTACCGGGCTCAAGATCAATAACGAATTCAACTGGCCGGTGCGGAGGAATTCCTGGAAGCTCTTCTGGAAAGACGTCCTGATATTCGCAAACGACTGGAATCTGCGAGATAGAATCCAGTTCACCCTTCTCATTGAGAGAAAACAGACGGATAGTATCATCACGAGCGGCAAAGACAATTACATCCTCAGACGAATGAGTCCATTGAATTTGCCTGGCAGCACAATCAAGCTGAGCCTTGTGCTTAGAAAGCCAATCCATTCCGAGAATAAGATCAATATCCGAGTTGCCAAGAACCATAGGAGAATAGAGGAACTTGTAGTCGCCCAAGGTGATAGTAACATCCGGAGCCATCATTTTAGTGTTGATGAACAAACCCGGAGAAGAAACCGCTATCGGCTTAGGCAAATCAATAGTATGCACATCATCCATAGATGCAAAAGGCTTCGATAAAAATGATAAAGATGCACCAGTGTCAAAAAGAACTTTAGCTGGAATATCATTAACAGGAAGGTTACCCATGATCACATCTGGTGAGTCCTCTGCCTGAGCTGCATTCAGCAAGTTGACCTTGGCGGACTTGGTGTTATGATTGACCATAGCTGTACTTGCCGATCTGACAGGAGGAGGAGGAGGAAGACGCCTCTGGTTGAAACACTTGTTGGCATAGTGACCCTTCTGTTGGCACTTGTTGCACGTGACCTCTGAAAGCGGACAGTGGTACGGAGCACTCGATCTTGGAGCTTGAGACGAAGTCTTGTTCTGAAAGCCAGGGTTGGGTGGGTGGGAAGAACCACTGCCACCTTTGCTCTTCTGCTGATACGGCTGACGGAATGGAGGAGGAGGAAGCCAATACTTCTGCTGCTTGGCCACTTGAGTAGAGGAAGGAGTAACATCTCTGACTCGCTTCTTGGAAGCATCACACCTCAACTGAGCAGCCTCTTGCTTCAGTGCCATGTTGTAGAACTCATCGTATCTCAAGGGCTCGAAGAGAACAAGAGCTAGCTGAATTTCTTCTCTGAGACCACCCCTGAACTGGTATATCATGCTCTTCTCATCAGGCACGTCCTACTTGGCAAAGCGGGCGAGCTTCTGGAACAACTTGTTGTAGTCATAGACAGACAAGGAGCCTTGCTTCAGGTTGCGGAATTCCTCACGTTTGCTTTCAACCATGCTCTGAGGAATATGATGAGCTCGGAAATCTCGACGGAATTCATCCCAGGTGATAACACGTCCACCTCTGAATCCCTGTACTGCTGGAACCATTCTGCAGCTTGATCTTTGAGTTGGAAGGAAGCGAATTTGACAAAGTCCTCAGGCCTGACGCTACTGCACTCGAAATGCTTACACAGATCCACAAGCCAATCGTCAGCATATGTTTCCTCAACACAATTGCTGAAAGTCTTTGGCCCGTTAGCAAGGAACTGGTTGAGTGAAGCAAAGTGATTCTGATTGCTGCCTTGATTCCCTTGGTTGCCTTGATTGCGCTCTTGAAGAATTTGCATGATCAACCGTGTGTTTGCATTGGTTGCGGCCATCACAACTTGCCATACCTCCGGAGGAGGGGGAGGTGGTGGCGGATCAGGATTCGGAGTCGTGCGCGTTGGAGGAGCCATCCTGAAGAGGTTGACGTCCATTAGCACATTGATAGACAAATATTGAAGTTGAATCCAATGGAATGAAAATTGCAACATATAGTCTTCACATCTGAACAAAATGAACGAATGCATTCCTCTTGAAATGTTCACATATCCCTAAATTGAGAAGCCACTTAGAATTAAGGTAGAGAAATAAATCAATAAGGTACGGATCAAGAATGAATAATCGGTAAGAAATCCCAATCTCAATCCAAATATCCGTGGAAGGAGAACTAGAGCTACGAGAATTCCCACCTATGAAACTCCCGAACCTTTCCGGTTATGCAATCAGGTGTTGGGGATACAGGGGAAGCATAATATCTCACCCAATTCTAGCAAATCCTACATCCAGCTGTATCCATCCTTCAACACATAACGGAGAAAAACTTCGGAAACCATCTACCTCAACCTTCGAAAAGCATCCGTTATACAAGTTATGGCGATACTCCCGAACTCCCGCCCCTGTACTGGGTGGCGTCGAGGTTATCTCACCAACGAACTGCATAAAAGAGATTTTCGATGTCGGCGTACTAAACTCAGGTATTCCAGAACTGCAACGATAAAATTATGACGACAACACCTCAGAGCTCAACTCCCCGGGACACTTCCACTAAACCCTTGACAGGAGGCACCAAGACAATGTTCTCATCATAAAACCATCGGAACAATTCCAAGATACCCGCGTGATCCTAAAAAAAATTTAGTGAAATTTGAGAAGAGAAGAGTCAAAACTCTACGTCAGGATGCCTTACCAGAGCGATGAGGAGACTGGGAAGCAAAAAAGAATTCCTAAACTCTCCGATATATAATTCCTAAATGACTCGAAACATTTTTTTCTAGACACAACTCGGCCGCTAAAAACGATCAAGCAATGGGGCTCCTAAGGTCGGGGAAGGCTCTGATTACCAACTTGTAACACCCTCGATGCGACTATATCTCCCACGTGTCGAGGCATGACTTAGAGGCATAATCGCATTGAAGGCATATGTCGCAAGTCAGGCAATCATCACAAACATCCCATGTAATATAGATAATAAAAAGGGATAACATAGTTGGCTTACACTCGCCACGTCAATCAAGTACATAAATAACATTACATCACCCAAACACTCATGGCCCGACTACGGTGCCAAAATAAAAGATAACCCAACATGCAACGTGGTCCCGATCACCCCCAACTAGGCTCCACTACTGATCATCAGGAAAGGAAACATAGTAACGTTGAGAGTCCTCGTCGAACTCCCACTTGAGCTCGAGCGCGTCACCTGGAGCGGAATCATCAGGCCATGCATCTGGTGTAATAGTAATCTGTGAGCCACAGGGACTCAGCAATCTCGCACCCTCGCGATCAAGACTATTTAAGCTTATATGTCGGGCAAGGTAAGAATATGTGGAGCTGCAGCAAGCGACTAGCATATATGGTGGCTAACTTATTCACAAAAGAGAGCGAGATGAGGAGGCAAAGCACGAGCGAGAAACTAGAGGAAAACCTGCGCAAACATTACTCCAACACCGTGTCCACCTCCCGGACTCCGCCGAGAAGAGGCCATCACGGTAACACACTCAGTTGATTCATTTTAATTAAATTAAGGTTCAAGTTATCTACAACCGGACATTAACAAATTCCCATCTGCCCATAACCGCGGGCACGGCTTTCGAAAGTTCAAATCCCTGCAGGGGAGTCCCAACTTAGCCCATGACAAGCTCTCACGGACAACGAAGGAATAGACCTCCTCCCGAGATGTTCCGATCAGACTCGGTACCTCGGTTCTTCAAGACACTTCGACAGGTTAAAACAAGACCAGCAACACCACCCAGATGTGCCGACAAATCCCGATAGGAGCTGCACATATCTTGTTCTCAGGGCACACCGGATGAGCAAGACGTCGGGTAGGCCAGCCCAGAGTTGCCCCTGGTAGCCCCGGACATCGCTCAGTTGGACCAACACTCAGAGGAGCACTGGCCCCAGGGGGCTAAAACAAGATGACCCTCAGGCTCTGAAAACCCAAGGGAAAAGAGGCTAGGTGGCAAATGGTAAAACCAAGGTTGGGCATTGCTGGAAAAGCTTTAATCAAGGTGAACTATCAAGGGGTTCCCATTATAAGCCAACTGCGTAAGGAACGCAAAATCCGGGAACATAACACCGATATGACGGAAACTAGGGCGGCAAGAGTGGAACAAAACACTAGGCGAGAGGCCGAGCCTTCCACCCTTTACCAAGTATATAGATGCATTAAGATAACAAGGCAATATAATGATATCCCAACACGTAAATAATGTTCCAACACGGAACGGTCTCCAATCTTCACCTGCAACTAGCAACGCTATAAGAGGGGCTGAGCAAAGCGGTAACATAGCCAATCAATGGTTTGCTAGGACATGGTGGGTTAGAGGTTTGACATGGCAATTTGGGAGGCATGATAAGCAAGTGGTAGGCATCGTAGCATAGGCATAGCAAAAGAGCGAGCATCTAGCTAAGCAAAGCTAGAAGTGATTTCGAGAGTATGATCATCTTGCCTGCAAAGTTGTCAGAGTTAACTGGATCCTCGAAAGGAAACTCAACGGGCTCCTCGTTAGCGAACTCGTCTCCCGGCTCTACCCAAACAATACAAAACAAGCAAACGGAACACAATCAACCACGTGCAAACTCAAACAACATGATGCAAACATGGTATGCTAAGTGGGATGCGATATGCGATGCATATGCAAGATTTGACAAGGAATGCATGAACCTGGCCTCAACATGGAAATCCAAGTGTGCCACTGGAAAGGTTAGATGAAATTGCTTAAAAACGATATAAAGAACGCCGGAATCAGGCTTACGGTTTGGAAATGGCAAGCAAAACAAATATGGCACCGGTCTGCGAGATACAGCACGTAGCCATCTAAATGCAACAAGATGAACATGCTACTACGCTCAAACATGGCAACAAAATACACGGAAGGGATCCGTTCATGATGCTTAACAAAAGATGAACACTGAGCTACGGCCAATTCATCCATTAACAGGTTCAAACAAGCATGGCAAAAATGCATTTGGTAAACAGATTTCAGACTTGGTGAAATTAACACTTGTCTGGAATCTCAAATCAGGTAGCACACTTTGGAGCATGAAAACTATATGCTACAGGACCTGAACATGGCAAAGTAAAGCATGGCATGGAGCTACTCAAGGAGCTTAACAAAAGTCCCTTAGTGACATTGAGCCAAAATGGATCAGAAAATACAATTGCAAGCATGTGAACATGGCAAAAACATAATCAGATCACAGACTTAGTGAAAAAATGGAGCATGCAAAATAGATATCAAGTAGGCATGTTTACGAGCTCGATGCACTCACTACAGAGCATGTCATGACAATCTAAACATACACTCATCAAGAATATACATTATACAAGCTAGACATGGCAAGAACAATAACATAGCATGCACGGATCAACTACAACATCATCGGCAAAATCGCTAACAAGTAGACGATCTGCCCAGATTCACGAAATAGCAAAAGTAGAGCTCGATTGACTCAAGCTAGGGTGCTCCATAATTGCAAACAAAGACATGGATGGATAGAGCACTACAAGATTAACAAAACATCCTTACTGATCATCCTCAAAAGAGGCACGGATCACTAGGAAACAACATGAACATATGGCATATTGAGATAAACAGATCAAGGACTTAGTGGAATTGCTAAGTCCCTGAAATCAGCATTATCGAATAAGATGACCCTCGGGCTCCGGAAACCCAAGGGAAAAAGAGGCTAGGTGGAAAATGGTAAAACCAAGGTTGGACATTGCTGGAAAAGCTTTATTCAAGGCGAACTATCAAGGGGTTCCCATTATAACCCAACCGCGTAAGGAACGCAAAATCCGGGAACTAACACCGATATGACGGAAACTAGGGCGGCAAGAGTGGAACAAAACACTAGGTGAGAGGCCGAGACTTCCACCCTTTACCAAGTATATAGATGCATTAAAATAACAAGATAATATAATGATATCCCAACAAGTAAATAAATGTTCCAACAAGGAACGACCTCCAATCTTCACCTGCAACTAACAACGTTATAAGAGGGGCTGAGCAAAGCGGTACATAGCCAATCAACGGTTTGCTAGGATATGGTGGGTTAGAGGTTTGACATGGCAAATAGGGAGGCTTGAAAGGAAATGGTAGGCATCGTAGCATTGTCATAGCAAAAGAGCAAGCAATCTAGCATAGCAAAGATAGTAGTGATTTCGAGGGTATGATCATCTTGCCTGCAAAGTTGTCAGAGTTGACTGGATCCTCAAAAGCAAACTCACTGGGCTCCTCGTTAGCGAACTCGTCTCCCGGCTCTACCCAAACAAGACAAACAAGCAAACGGTACACAACCAACCATGTGCAAAAGTCCAACAATATGATGCAAAGATGATATGCTATGCGGGATGCGATGCGGGATGCATATGCAAGATATGACAGGAAATGCAAGATCCTGGCCTCAACTTTGAAAACCAAGTGTGCCACTGGAAAGATGAGATGAAATCGCTTGAAAACGATATAAAGAATGTCGGAATCGGAGTTACGGTTTGGAAATGGCAAGCGAGTCAAATATGACACCGGTCTGCGACTTACAGCAAGTAGCCATCTTAATGCAATGAGATGAGCAAGCTATAGCATTCAAACATGACAACAAAATACATGGCAGGGATGCATTCAAGATGCTTAACAAAAGTCTAGCACTGAGCTACGGCCAATTCATCCATTAACAGGTTCAAACAAGCATGGCAAAAATGCATATGGTAAACAGATCTCAGACTTTGTGAAATTAACACTTGTCTGGAATTTCAGATCAGGTAGCACACTTCGGAGCAACAAAACTACATGCTACAGGACCTGAACATGGCAAAGTAAAGCATGGCATGGAGCTACTCAAAGAGCTTAACAAAAGTCCCTTAGTGACCTTGAGTCAAAAGGGATCAGAAAATACAATTGCAAGCATGTGAACATGGCAAAAACATAATCAGTTTTCAAACTTGGTGAAAACTGGCACATGCTGAAAACAGATATCAAGTAGGCATGTTTACGAGCTCGATGCACTCACTACGGAGCAAGTCATGAAAATCAAAGCATACACTCATCAAGAACACACAAAATTCAAGCTAGACATGGCAAGAAAAATATCATAGCATGCACGGATCAACTACAACATCGTCGGCAAAATTGCAAACAACTTGACAATCTGCCCAAATTCACAAAGTAGCAAAAGTAGAGCTCGATTGACTCAAGCTAGGGTGATCCATAATTGCAAAAAAAGACATGGATGGATAGAGAACTACAAGATTAACAAAACATCCTTACTGATCATCCTCAAAAGAGGCACGGATCACTAGGAAACAACATGGACATATGGCATCATGAACTAAACAGCTCAAGGACTTGGTGGCAAATGCTAAGTCCCTGAAAACAGAATTACCAAGTGCCTCACTTTGCAAGGTTGCACTACGCACCACACACATCACAGAAAAACATGGGTTGCACCTCTGGAAAGATGACAAAACCCTTAATAAAACATATGTAGAGCATCATGGCATATCATGCACACAATAATCATGGCAAAAATGGCAAATATGCAAATGGAGTAGCAGATCTGACAATTATCTCAAGTAGCCCTCTTCTAACATCATTTAGGGCATCAAGATGAACTCAAATGAAAATGATGCAATGGAATAAAATGATGTACTCTCTGATACGAACAATTTGATATGCTATATGCATGAATCGGAGCTACGGATGCAAAGTAACGAGGCTATGAACATGAGCACTTGAATCTGGAAGTTCGGGACTTAGAGAAAAAAAACACCTCGCAGATCTAGGGTTTACTATTCACGGCACGCGAACCAAGGTTCGCCGGGACCTCGCCGGCAACGATGGCCGGAGTAGAGGGAGGAAGAGGCGGGGCGGCGCTGGTGGAGGATGGGCGCGGGGCGGCGGAGGCGGCACGGCGGCCGGGCGGCGCGGCGACCGGGCGAGGCGGCGGCGGCCGGCGACGGCGACCACGGCGGCCGACGTCGAAGGGCGGCGAGGCGGCTCGGCGGC